>NC_139836.1:1501036-1523536 GCF_963691815.1 Echiichthys vipera | reverse complement strand
CAGACTTCCATCCCACTTGTAAGAATCCAGACATTTCAAGGTGATCTGCATCGCCCTGAAATGTCAGCTGCTATGCACGAGCCGCAGATTACCGTGGATTTACAGTTTCATTTAGAGCACCCAAGGTTGTTCGCAAAATAACACCCCCAATAAATTCCTCAAAAATCAATCCGAGCAGTTGTGCGTCGTGCTTATCGGCCCCAACATCCGCCTGTTATTAGATATTTTATTTGACTGCTGTTTGTGTGCACGTTATTCATGCTAAGAGCCGTGCAATCAGGTTGGTCATATAGCAGTGACTGCCTGTAGCGATTTATAGGAGCTACGTCTTTCTATCTCAGACCCCTCTATAGAAGATAGCCTCACAGTATCACACCTCACATCAGCAGCAGCAGCAGCAGCAGCAGCACACAGGCTGAGAGATGCCCAGTGTGACCCTGTCGTAACCGTTAGCCTCTCAGATAAGCCCAATCTCCCCAGCCAGCCAATTGAGTTGACCCCAAGCTTTGAGGCTGATACTGAAAGCATTTGATAGCCTCAGAGAGGTCAATAAATCAAATCTCAGCTGACTGTCCTGATGAGCCCTCAAAGGGGAGAGGGGGCTGGTGGATGAAGGGTCACGGACGAGCCTTGAGCCACAGGCAGCAAGGAGAAATATAGAGGGCATGAGAATGAGGTTGTGCATGGGTGGAGGGCATTTACGTCACCCGCGTATCCAATTATCGCTGTATAATTACCATCACAGTCTGTCAGGCCTCACTGTGACGCTTCATACCTGAGGAGTATTGACTTTCATGGCCAATGAGCTCAGGCACATCTCTACCCGATCGGCTCGAGTCGCCGTGGAGCTGCTGCGTTTGACAGCTTTAAGATCAAGGTCATATTTCTTATCGGGGAAACTCGGCTGCTCTTAGTGTGAGGTGTCCATAAGAGAGAAAAACATTCTGTCTCAACAAATCCTCTAATCCGCCTTGTTTATTTAGTTTAGTTTAAAAAAAACACAAGGATTAAGAGTTCTTCTTAAGCTAAATACACCATTTAAAAACACAGGATGTGGAAATATCGCGGGCTAACCACAGCGCTGACCATAGACTGAATAAAAAATGGACGTAGCCTCTCTGTCAAGGTCCGTTCTCTCAACTTGATCGTCCTCCCCCTTGGAAGTTTCCATCTTTTCAGACATTGACTCCGCCTCATTTCCTGTGACCAAAAAAGGGCATGTATGTGACGTTGGGGGGAGGGGCGTACGTCCATTTGGCTGACGTTTACCTCTGAGGAAGTGAGGGCCAGAGGCTAGCTGTCACTCAAGAGGCCACGCCCCTAATTATTCATAAACTTTAACCTCCAATAAAATAAAAACTAGTCTGGAGGTATGAGCTAAACCCACAGACTAGAATGTTCTTTTGTCCTTAAACAGGTTTAATGATGCTGTGTAAACGGCCTGTTTAACATGGGGCTCAATGAGAAACTGCTCTGTTATGAAACCTGCCCCTAGTGGACACTCAGAGCACTGACGCTTTTGGAGCTTCGCTGTGGTCGGGGCCTGGCGCTGACAAGCGACACCAAGGGGTCCTGACAAAGTGTCCGTATTTGACAAGTTGGAATGAGGTTGAATCAATGTTTTTTTGTCCACCAGGGGGCAGAATAATAAGTGTTAATGATTTCACTTTCACAAAGACTCGCCTCGACATCGAGTTGCATTCATTTGCAGATGTGTTTCAGTTCACCTGATCCATACGTGTCAGCACACCTCACCTTTTAGCTCCAGTTTCCACCTGTTCTGAGAAAAGATCCATCTCTTGAACATCACCAGCGTCGTCCGCCATGATGGATTCATCCGAGCTTTAACCTCAGTGATGACTGATATTCACGTTAGTGCTGCTGATGTCAGTGGCGTCAGGTTGGGGCCAAATCAAATCCTTCCAACACAGAATATAGAAAGCATGAAGGCAACGTCAGACTGAGTGATGGATGAAGTGGCCGCAGAAAGGATGTGGAGCACAACTATAGAATTATGTCTAAATTTGGTTCATGTGCTGCCTGAAATAAACGTGTTGTTAGCGCCGTTGCTGCAGGCCGACAGTTTGATCTATCTGTGTCTAAGGCAAACTGGGAAATATAAACACTGACGAAAGCATGACTCAGATATAATAGTCTCATCTGTGTGATGGTTTTGCTTCAGTGTCTTCCTGCAAAGCATCACAATCATTTATAATTTGCTATGTGAACTGAGCTTGGGCTGATTTATGCAGAAGTGAATGGGGAAAGGTTGTGATTGAGTTTTTATGCAACTGTGTAGAAGCTATTAGACACACACACACACACACACACACACACACACACACACAAAGAAGAAGAGAAAGAAGTGGAAGGCTATGTAATAGGACTCCTGCTGGGAAGGAGATTGGTCGAGCTCAGCTCTACTGTGTTGTCTCGTCCAAACCAGCCTCAGGCCTTTGTGCCAGTGTGAGCGCTGCAACGTCTCGATGATTGACATGCAGTGGTTGTTTTTCTTTTTTTCAATCCTAATAAATGCAACAGACACAAATCAGTTTCATTCAGATTGACACGAGGCCACAGATGAGGGTCGCTGATGCCTTCTCTGTTGCGGGAGCGTCTGATGCCGTCAGTGCGATCGATGTCTGCCGTGGAAATGTGTAGAGCGCAAATGTTTCCTAATTGGAGACAGAGTTGAAGGACTGTTGTGAAGATTCTCTCGGAGCGGAGCTGCTGAGATGGATTTATGTAAAGCGATGCAAAGTACGGCTGAATATTCATATCAGTTAATTGATTAGGACTCCGACTGCAGCTGATGTCTGCAACATTTCATCCCAGGAACGCTTGAGCTCCGAACACGCCACGATGCTTCATTCCAGTGCAGTGAAACCGAAATGAGGGGGTGAAGAGGAAATGACTCTACGCTTTCTACGGCAAAGCAGTTTTTGTGTTTCCTGAGTTTAATTTATTTAATTAATGAGTTATATATGACATCATTGGTCAGGTATCTTCATCATCATCGCCTCGTATCATATCTTAGACGACAAAACGACTCGGCTAAGATCAGAAACAAGGTTGTGGTTGATCTTGGCAACCTGACGCCTCCAGATGGATTGACTCGCATTATTCCTATTTGCTCAGCATATCCATCTGGGATCTACAGCTGTCTGAAAATGTGTCCTGATCAGGTTGAATTTGCATGTATTGCGTCACACTTAAGCCTGCCTCAAAACCAGCACTGATTGGACGTTCACTTGGCAAACAGCTCCAAATGTTCTCCGTCAAATGTTCTCAGACTGATCTGTGAGGAAAATACTGGAGCTCTGAGATCAGGATGGTCTCACAAAGCTACTGTCTTAGTACTTAGACCCTAATTTCCGGAAGTATTTTCTATGTGGATAACATACAAATGCTTTTTCATAGATATATGTACAAACAGAGGACAGCCTGCACATTGAATGTAAGGGCACACTCACACTGTCCATCCATACCGTGCCCAAACAGGTTCCATGGGTAAAGTCTAGTTCGTTTGACCAGTGTGAGTGCAACCGTACCGCGCCTATTTGCGGCACGCTTGCCTACCTGTGGCCCGTTTGGGAGAGGTGGGCTTTAGTAAAGCACGTTTGCACGTGTACGAGCACGAGCGTGCGCATGTGTACGAGCACGAGGCCTACGGCGGTTCTGAGGTCATTTCCTGTGCGCCTGTTGGGACGTAGAGAAAAGAAGGAGGGACCATGCGCGGACATTTCAAACAATGGCGGTGAAAGGTTCACGTTGGTGTGATGCGGAGGTGGAGTGTTTACTGCAGATTTGGTCGATGAAAAGATTCAAAAACAGTCGACAAGACGCACAAAAACTCTGAGGTCTACGGAAAGATCTGGAAACAAAGCCACGCATCGCCATGACGTCATCAATGCGTGTGACGTGTTACGGCGTGATGACGTATAGGCAGCAAGAAGCATTCTCCGAGGCCCAGGTAGTGTGAGTACAAACGGGCCTGGAGGGGGGGACAAGGACCCTAAAGCACGGGGCACGGGACGGAGGAACAGTGGGAGTGCGCCCTTAGTCAAAGAGTTGGGAGAAAAAATATAAAAATCTCAATAGTCAAGTCTTCACATCTCCACATTGTTTCTAATGTGTCAGACTTTCCACTGATGGGACACAATGACATCAGTGAGGTCCAAGGAAACTGCTGAGAAGAGAAAGACTCTGTTAACAATGTCCTTTTTTCCTTCAGACCTCTCACTTTGGCAAAACAGTGACCAGATATATTCCAGGCACACAGCTTAAGAAATGTCCCTTTCCCCTGCTTTAAATATTAATTACCTCTTCAAAAAAAATCTTTTCTTCCGTCTGATCAGAGGTTGCTCCCTGTCTTGAATTATGCAGCCGGGCTTGTCTGAAAGGAGAGAAGCAGAGAGATGGTGAGGAGGAGACGAGGCTGATAGAGGTTAGAGACTGGAGTCAGCCAGGGAAACGTGATGAGCATGACCTCGGCGGTCACATCCCTGATTGTCCCTCTGGAACCTTGAAACATCGGAGGACTGCAGGACGTCAGGAATCACCTGGGTCTGCAGAGCGACGGACCAGCGTGAGGGGGAGGGGTGACGAGTAATGCATGACAATCATCCTCAGAGGAACCTGTTGCTGCCATTGTCTTCTGCAGCGTGTCCTGACCAACAGAAAGGGCTAAACAGAGTGTTTACCTCTAATGTGGGTGATTTGAGAGTTTAACCTCGTTCAGCTGTCACGAGCCAGCCTGGATAACTGAGATTATTGGCAATGTGAGTGAAACGCAGTGACGTTCACAAGTAAAAGCTTTGAGGGACAAATGCAGATATGTTCGACAGGGAGGACAGATGGTTTGAGACGCAAATTGAAGCAAATTAGAATGATGCGAACGAAGTCAAGTGAAGACGAGACTACACAAAAACAGACATCGGTCATCATTAATTGAGACTAAGTCCCATTCCGCATCATTTTTACATAAGTGGAGACACTTCAGGTGAACAGGGTCATTTTTGTTTACTAATATAATTCACCATCAAATTGCCCCGGATGATTACTGACATTATGACACTTTTGTTGTGTTCTTCTCATGGAAAGGCGGAGTGCTTCTCAAAGTTTAAAAAGTTTATTATAAAAAAAAAACAACAGCAAAGAATCTTCAGCCTGGCCGGGGACTCTCTCTCTCTCTGGGGTCAGAAGTCACAGCCATACTGGCTTTTAGCCGAGCTGTTGCTGTTACCGACTGGATCATGACCGAAAGAACAAGGTCGGCGGTCCAAGCGTGTGAAATGTGTTTCCTCAGGAGGGGGTCTGGAGTCTCCCTTAGAGAGAGGGGGAGAAGTTCAGCATCCGTGAGGAACTCGGAGTAGAGCCGCTGCTCCTTTGCGTTGAAAGGAGCCAGTTGAGGTGGTTCAGGATCATCTGGTAAGGATGAACCCTGGACGCCTCCCTAGGGAGGTGTTCACCTGGACTCCGCTCACAAAAAACGGTGAAACAGAGAAACATGCGCTTTCAGAAATACACACGTTCATGTGGACGGGCCCTTAGACATCACATGTTTTGTAAATGTGGCATGTTTAGATGATGTGGCATCATCTAAAGCTAACTTTTGGTGACTTTAATTTAAATCTACAGACACAAACAGACACAGTGAAGTCAAATAAATGGGTTTTTTTCTCAAAATTGACCGGTGCATTAAAAAAAAACCTGTTTTTGCCTGAAGTGTCTGCACTGAAGTGACACACGTACGTTACAGGGGTGTGTTGAGGATGTGAGGACATTGCAGGACTCTCACACAGTGAACGCTATCTCTATATTGTACGCTTGGGAGCCGCATCGACTCCATGAGTGAATCTATAAAACATAGCATTAAACCCCCACTAAACTATATGCAGAGGCATGTTGTCCACATGACAGCGTGGTGACAAATCATGCAGCATGCATGAGCGCGGCGGTGCTCTTCTACTGAAGGTGAAAGGCTTGTGATGATAAAATGCACCACTTAAGAGTGCATACCGTTGTACAGTATGTAATCTCAACGTGTTGACTTTGGCCACGAGGATTTCCTGACACGAGGGAGAGGAATTAGCATATAGAGTCCATGAATCATTAATAAGAAGATTAATTGATGTTTCCATTCATTAATGAGGCGGGGACGATGAACAAGGCTTGACACGTCAGAGTGCCGTGGCGTGAAAGTGGATTAGTCTTGTCTAAGAAGCCAGGACGCCATTATTCTGTGTACTAAGTCCCATTTAATGCTGAGGGAAACACACAGGCTTAACAGTGTGCGTATGTGTGTTTGACTTGTGGATTTGTGTGAGCATGGCTCTGCGTGTGGCCGTATGTGAGCGTGGCTCTGCGTGTGTGTGTGGCTGTATGTGAGCGTGGCTCTGCGTGTGTGTGTGTGTGGCCGTGTGTGAGCGTGGCCGTGTGTGAGCGTGGCTCTGCGTGTGGCCGTATGTGAGCGTGGCTCTGCGTGTGTGTGTGGCTGTATGTGAGCGTGGCTCTGCGTGTGTGTGTGTGTGGCCGTGTGTGAGCGGGGGTCTTTTGGGTGGGCACGGAGATCATTTCTCTCTATGGGGCCAAGCAGAATATTTTCAAGTCTCTGACCAGCAGATGGCCTCATCTCATCTCATCTCATCTCATCTCATCTCATCTCATCAACAAACAGTGCAACAAACAGTCTATAATGTTCAAAAGGGTGCAAGCATAGGTGCCAGGTGGAGGGGGTGGTGCGAGGTGGAGGGGTGGTGCGAGGTCCCAGGATCCTGATGTGGTAGGTGAAGTCACCGAGGAGTGCGTGGCTGCAGGTGGCGTGATATGAGGTCCGCTGTAGGGGAATGGGGATGCAGTGAGAGAGCTCCGGGGAGCTGGCAGCAGGCAGGTCCACAGGCAGGTCCACAGGCAGGTCCACAGGCAGGCAGGTCCGCAGGCAGGCAGGTCCACAAGCAGGTCCACAGGCAGGTGCACAGGCAGGCAGGTCCGCAGGCAGGCAGGTCCACAAGCAGGTCCACAGGCAGGTCCACAGGCAGGTCCACAGGCAGCCAGGTCCACAGGCAGGTCCACAGGCAGGTCCACAGGCAGGTAGGTCCACAGGCAGGTCCACAGGCAGGTCCACAGGCAGGTCCACAGGCAGGTCCACAGGCAGCCAGGTCCACAGGCAGGTCCACAGGCAGGTCCACAGGCAGCCAGGTCCACAGGCAGGTCCACAGGCAGGTCCACAGGCAGGTCAACAGGCAGGTAGGGAGGAAGCAACGCTCAGGACTGCACAGCAAAGCACAGTAATCTGAAGCAGAGAGCTAAAACACACAGGGAGATTAGCTTCACAGGCTAAGCACAGAGCACAGAAGCCAGGATCCAAACCACCACGTAGACTGACGAAACGATCTGGAGATGAACAGGAGAGGGACCAGGAGGCTTGATTGTAGAGTGAGTTCACCTGCTTCACCTGTGGAGCAGAGGCCACGCCCACATGCACACACAGCACAGACACACACATATGCACACACACACACACACACATATGCACACACAGCACAGACAGGGACACAACAACACACACAAGTACAACTCAGGGCTGCCATGGTGGAATGATGACACATATAACACAGCAATAACAAAATAACAATATATAACAGAAATAAAATCTTGTTTTGATGCGTCTCAGGTCCAGTTTGTACGACTCGTACACACTCGACGTCTTATACTGATGACAAAAAACAGTTTATACTAGATTTTCACCAAAGAAGTGTTGCGTGTTATTCCTAATAAAAGTTTGCATGATTGGTTTTTAATGTATCTTTCACAGCAGAGGTGTTCTTAGATTAAGTCTGAAGTTAGCACGAGCATAATCTGGGTTAAACCACTCGTCAATGGATTGAACACTGGTACCTCTGTTTATGTTTCCTCCTGTGCACGGACAGGAGACAGTGTGGACCAGATGCTAAGTGTTCTGCATTATCAGCAGCATCGTGTTTGAAAATGAAGTTGAAATAAATGAAAAAAGCTTCATCAATGCAATGAAACCCCCAAAAATCCCCTCTCTTATTTTGTTATGTTAATCACATCCCTGCAGGCTACCACATCTTTCTGCACACTAACCCGATTATCACACCCATCATGTAAAATTTGGGAAATCAGGTTAGTGGGAACCATGTAAACACTTTCATCAAACAATTACATAATCTGGTTATTCACAGTAATCACCGGTGTATACAGTGTGTATAGTATGCAAATGTGCATCACACATGAGTGCATCACACACACGTGTTGATGGATTAAACTGATTATTGCGTCTCTTTATCATAAACATACGCTTCGAGATCTCACACATGATATCAGGGAGATTACCCTGCGTGCTCCTGATACGAGAGACTGGTGTGGGATTGGAGGTCCTGCCGTCAGTGACTCGAGTCAATATTTATTCATTTGCACATTAATGAAATGTCCGTTGATATGCACTGCAACTGTGTTAAAGCTAGAGTCTTAGTAAAGTCAACCGCCACGTGTCTCTCTGTCACGGGCCATTGACAAGCACTGGACTGGGAGCCACCAGGAACCCATGTGGGATGTTGGTCGGACAAAATGGCGTCGGATGGTGAAATAAACTCGACTTCGGACACCTCGTGTGATTGAATCTGTGGACTGATGGAGCTGCGACAGCCTTGGTCTGTGCGTCGCTCTCCATGGTGCTGAATATGGGCGACTGTGGATCAGTGACAGAGTGGATCGTCCTCCACTCGAGAGAACCGCGGTTCGATCCCAACCACCGCTAGTTCACATGTCGAAGTGTCCTTGGGCAAGACACTGAACCCCAATTTGCTCCCCGTGCTGCCTATGGGTGTGTAAAATGTGGTGTGAATGATTAGATTAGAGGGTCTGTAGATGTCCACTGCCATCTGTGTGAATGTCTGTGTGAACACTGGGAAAGCGCCTTGAGTAGCGCTATATAAGTACAAGTCCATTTACCATTTACCAATATAGAAAAACAGAGCTGTTTATGAATAATTAGGGGCGTGGCCTCTTGAGTGACAGCTAGCCTCTGGTCCTCACTTCTCCTCTGAGGTAAATGTAAGCCAGATGGACGTACGCCCCTCCCCCCGACGTCACATACATGCCCTTTTTTGGTAAGAGGAAATGAGGAGGAGCCGAATTCTGACTCCTGTAGGTGAGGACGATTGAATCAAGTTGAGAGAACGAACCCTGACGGAGACGCTACGTCTGTTTTTATCCACTTTAACAGAAAACACTTGTCTCTTGAGTCCTTTCTGGAGGAGTTTTAAGGGTCATAAATCAAAGCCACCGGTTTTATCATGAAGGTAAACCTGTTGCATTTAGCCTCCAAATAGCAACACAAATGATTGGGTTTCAGGGGGAGAAAGTTACAGCTGTTCTCCAGTTGTGACCTGCCTACTTCTGTACATGAATATGTTTAAAACACACGATGATTTGTGTTCAATTGGGAAAATGCTCAATCAATCAATACTTTACTTGTTAGGGACGTTGCACATTAATGAACAACGATAACAACATATCACTGTGAAAATGCCGGATAAGAGCAAAGATGCTAATTTGCATCTGTAAAAATACAAATACTACTAAATAAATAAATAAATAAAATACAAATAGAAGAGACGAGACACATCGCACAATACATGACACACTCAGGAGGACCCCAGACCCACACAGGATACAACAATGAAATAAACATCATGTGCGATATGACACAGTCGAGTCAGTGGTCGCACTTTTGATTTGATTGAAGCCACTTTTTGAGTCGACGTGTAAAAGAGGAACATGTGGGGCGTTCCCTTATTGTGGAGGGAAGACTATTCCAGGTTTCCCCCCCTTCTGAATTAAAAATGTCAAAGACTTGGCCAGTTTTGTTGGTCACAGAAGAAACTTCTAGCATGCGTGCATCACCATCTGCAGGCATGACGCTGTTCATGTTCAGAGCCACTCACTGGATTTGAGCACTGAGCAGGAGGAGCTGGAGCCAAGTAGGATACAGCAGATGCAGGAGGAATTTGACCTGGTTAATTGGGGCTGGCACATTCCAGATAGTTACATAATACAGGATTGACACACTAACTGAGGGTGAAGAGAAATAAGAGCTTGTTCGTAGTACGGTACACATGACTCATGTGATGTGACAGAAGCCTGTGGGTAATCACACGATTCAGGTAGGAATGGATCAAATCCTCCGGGGACAGGCGCTTGCACGTTTGCAGCACAACAGATGACGCTCTTTGTTGCCTCGTGTTTGCAGAAGAGGAATCAGTTTGCAGCTCGGTGGCGTGGCGTGTCTCTCCACCATTTGCATGCAAATAACCACCTGATACTTGTGCATCACCCCCAGTTGTGCCGTTTAATCCCCTTCTACCGGGAGGATTAACAAACACATATCATGCGCACATGTGACCATTTGCACACAGAGCGAGGATTTTCATGATCTGCATCTCTGAAACATGATCTCTACTGCAGGGTCACGTGATGCCTCCTCGATCAGCCCATTGGCTGGCTGTGTTTGGCGTCCCGAGGCCCGAGCAGGGAAGCCCTTTAATGTTTCTCATCTGTGTGACAGGATAAGGGATGAAGCCACTGGCGAACAAGCTTCTCTGTGTCGATGGTATGGGTTTGATCCAGTAACATATGCATTACGCTTGTGGTGTAAATGCATGTGTGAGATGATAACGGGATGAAGCAGATGATATTTAGCTCAGGTTGTGTAGGCAGTGCTGCATGATATGATAAGGTGTATGATATTACACATGTATGATGCTACACCATATGAATTTTGCAGTCTTGGTTTATGATGCACCTTTAAAGGTTGAATATGTAGAATCTTAATCTCTCTACACTGAATTAATATTTAAAAAGATTTTGACTTCCTGTCCCGTTGTGTTTCCATGGTAGCATCCAATAGCGTTGGACGTTGCTGGTTGCCAGGGTTGTCTGTTGTTGGGTGCAGCTACTGTAGGCTGGCACTGGGTGAAATGGAGTTAGCCAATCCTGCAGCTGCTTGGGAGCCTCAGTGAAGGGGGCGTTCTTTGTCCCAGCAGCTGAGTGATTGGAGACGGGCAACAACCAGAGTCACTATAGGCCGAGCATTCACTCCATGGACTGAGAGAAAGGAGAGGAACGCCATTCAAACGCACGCCCACATGGCTACGCTGCTCCTGGATGCTAACATCACTTTCATCTGCACTTAGCTGGAACGGCTAACGCTAATGGCTAACGCTTACTGTCAGTCAAACAACAAAGTAAAATAGCAAAACTAATTTAGGACAGACATCAAGAGCAGAACATAAACAAAAGGCAGAATCAAAGATGGGTGCAAAATGTAGGCAGTGAAAGGCTTACGAAGGTCATACAGTCAGTGTCTAATCGAATTTCACTGGAATAACATGCTGGACACATTTTTGGGTGCTCACTTTCCTATGGCATCTTCCCGAGGTGCTGTAGATTGGGTGCAAAGGTGGAATGGATCCCTTAGAATCAGAAAAAAAAATGAATTTGTGTTTAATTTATACTTCTTGCTTTGCTGTCTCTGGTCTGCCTGCAAGTCTGTATCCTGGAGGCTAATGCAGCAGCACTGTAACTGTGTGAGATCCAGAGATTCGTGCAGAAAGTGATGCAAAATTAAGTTCAAGGCACAGACTGTCAGTCGGACAAGACGCACAAAAACTCAGAGGTCTACGGAAAGATCTGGAAACAAAGCCACGCATCGCCATGACGTCATCAATGCGTGTGACGTGTTACGGCGTGATGACGTATAGGCAGCAAGAAGCATTCTCCAAGGCCCAGGTAGTGTGAGTACAAATGGGCCTGGAGGGGGGGACAAGGACCCTAAAGCACGGGGCACGGGACGGAGGCACAGTGGGAGGGCGCCCTTAATATCACTGTGATCGGGTTTACAAGGCACCCTGTAGCATTGGTGCCAAACGCAGAGGGGCCATGACAAAAGGGCGATATTTAACCCCCTGAATTAGAATGGCCTCGGTGGAAGATGGGTCCCAAAACACAGGACTTCAATCCCAGGATTGGTGACTGTGTACCTGCAGCTCTAAACACAAGGCTCAACTTTAGTTATCTAAACTTAACCGTCACCCTTTGTCGTCTAAAGTTAACGGCCACCTTTCCTTGTTCAAACATAACCTTCACGGTCTGGTAGTTTCATGTCATATTTCAGAAGACATCAGACGACTTTTCCTTAAACACACAAACAGTTTCAACGCGTTTCAAAAAGTATCCGTTGCATCATAAACGGGTGTTTCATCTGCGAGTGAACGACTTTAAACTCTCTTTCTTTGATTTCCAGCTCAAAAGCACAGTTTCAGCCTAATACCCAGAGAGGCACTCCTTGAACATTTGTCTGTATAAATAATAAAGTACGTCTCCTTCCTGAGCTGAGGTGCCCAGACGCATTTAGCTGGGAGATTAACGCAGTTCATCAATAGAGATGGGAAGATTTAAGGAATACGGGGCTTGTGGGAAAACAAACTGTGAGCCCTCAGATCCTTTTCTTGGAGAATATAATGTGGCGCCATAATCAATTCTTAACTCCTCAAAGAAAATCCTTTATGAGCCAAAACGTCTGCACTAGACGCGCTCTGAACAACATGTTGCTTCATCGATCGGTAACAACAGGAAATGAATTAACAGCATTTTAGAGCTGATGATCGTGTCATCTGGCAGGTTACGTGTTTGGACTGGTGTGTGTTCGGTGCAGCCAGGTGCTGCTTGCATGGAAGAGTACGCATTACTTTAAGCATCAGCAGCCGATGAACAGCAGCAACAGAAATATGGTAAACTGCGACATTTCTTCCTTCGACAGATCCATTCAAAGGACGTGGGTTTCCTTCTTTCACACACATTCTCTCTCTCTCTCTCTCTCTCTCTCTCTCTTGTGATTTACTTTGATGATGTGCTTTTTTACCTCACAGACCTGTTGTGACCACTTCAGGCTACGTCTGATCGCAATGCTCGTCCATTTATACTTCCTACTTTTATCACGCAAAACCATTTTCACCTGGGTGCTGGATATCTAATGTAAATAGGTGTGTGAGCATGGCTGTGTGTGTCTGTGTGTGAGCGTGGCTGTGTGTGAATGTGTGTATGAACGTATACATATGTGTGTGTGTCTGTGTGTGAGCGTGGCTGTGTGTGAATGTGTGTATGAACGTATACATATGTGTGTGTGTCTCTGTGCATGACTGTGGGGGTGGGAGGGTTGGGTTCTTGTAACTTTCTTCTCCTGATGTTTCTCTTTTTCTGTACATCCCTGTGACTGTAATTGGCACTTTGCAAGACTTTCCTGTATGAAAAGTGCCGTATCACTAAAGGTTGATTTGATTTGATGAAATCGTGTCGATGCGTGAATAATTCACGACTGACTTTGTGTCGTAACTTCAATCGAAACCTTCCAGTTGTGCTTTTATTCGAGCAGCCTCACGTCCAAAACAGATATCATTGTTCTCTGTATCTGCTGACAGTAAGAAGTAGTTACGTAAGTTGCAGCTCGCAACCATCACTGGATAATTTAGACGGTGACATTTAAAATGATTCTGCAAAAAAACTTACGCACGTCACTGGTTTCAGATTCAGAACATCGTCTCCTGTGTTTCCTCGAGTCTGTTTCTTATTAACCCTTTAAAACCATTTGAATCATATTTGCTATTTGCTATATAAGGTGATTGATCCCTGAACACTCGTCACAATTTTGTAATATAATCTACGAGAGACGGGGAGGGGCATTTTTAGAGGCAAATCTCTGCTTCTGAACAGAGTTAAATATGAATGAGAGGACGTTTGCTACTTCAGCCGAGTGTGAAACGGCCGGGATGAGGATCAGCACCTCTCAATCTGAGGCCGTGGCTCTCAGCAGGAAAACGGTGGATTGTTCCTCCAGGTCTGGAATGAGTCCTGACCCCAAGTGAAGGACTTCAAGGACCTCGGGATCTTGTTCACGAGTGAGGGGACGATGGAGCGTGAGTTTGGCCGGAGAATCGGAGCAGCGGGGGCGGAGCTGCAGTCGCTCTACCGCACCGTTGGGATGAACAGAGAGCTGAGGAAGGCAAAGCTCTGGATCTACCCTCAGTCCTGGTCCTACCCTCACCTGTGTTCATGAAAGCTGGGTCAGGACCCAAAGAACCAGGTCCAGGTCCAAGCGTGTGAAATGTGTTTCCTCAGGAGGGGGTCTGGAGTCTCCCTTAGAGAGAGGGGGAGAAGTTCAGCATCCGTGAGGAACTCGGAGTAGAGCCGCTGCTCCTTTGCGTTGAAAGGAGCCAGTTGAGGTGGTTCAGGATCATCTGGTAAGGATGAACCCTGGGCGCCTCCCTAGGGAGGTGTTCCAGGCACGTCCAGCTGGGAGGAGGCCTCGGGGAAGACCCAGGACCAGGTGGAGAGATTAGATCTCCACACTGGCCTGGGAACGCCTCAGGACCCCCCAGTTAGAGCTGGTTAATGTGGCCCGGGAAAGGGAAGTTTGGGGTCCCTTGCTGGAAATGCTGCCCCCGAGACCCGACCCCGGATAAAAGGCTGAAGATGAGATGAGATGAGATGTGGCAAAAAAAAAAAAAATGGGATTTTGTTTGAGGGTATAATAAACATTTCATGGGTCAGGCTTTAAAGGGTTAAAAGCTACGGACAGAAAGTGAATTCTCCTTTTCCCTAAAAGAGGAAATATGTGAATATAAAAAGCATTTTACTGGGATTTTAAAACACACAAGAGGCTGTGTGAGACGTGTTTTTCCTCTTTAGAGTCCAAAGCCACTTAAACAGTGAGGAGAAACCATTTTTCAATGTCAGACGTATTCATGATTTGACAAAAACATTTCTGTGACTGTTCCTCAAAGTGAAATTATCCCAATATATTATTTTGCATAATGCTTGTTTAAGAGTTTGACATTTCCATTCTGCTGCTAAATGTTTCATTTGCATGAATTTGACAAAACAGCAAAGGAACAAATTTGACCTAAAAAAATCCTGTGTGTGTGTGTGTGTGTGTGTGTGTGTGTGTGTGTGTGTGTGTGTGTGTGTGTGTGTGTGTGTGTGTGTGTGTGTGTGTGTGTGTGTGTGTGTGTGTGTGTGTGTCTGTGTGCGTGTGTGTGTGTGTGTGCGTGCGCGCGTGCGTGTGTGCAGTGCTTGTGTCTCTGTGCGTGTGTGTGCGTGTGTGTGTGCGTGCGTGTGTGTGCGCATGTGTGTGTGTGCGTGTGCGTGCGTGCGAGTGCGTGCATGCGCGTGTCTCTGTATGTGTGTGTGCGTGTGTGTGGGTGCGTATGCGTGCGTGCGTGCGTGCGAGTATGTGCGCGTGTGTCTGTATGTGTCTGTGTGTGTGTGTGTGTGTGCGTGTGTCTCTGTGCGTGTGTCTGTCTGTGTGTCTGTGTGTGTGTGTCTGTGCGTGTGTGCGGCGCGTGTGTCTCTGTATGTGTCTCTGTGCGCGTGTGTGTGTGCGTGTGTGTGTGCGTGTGTGTGTGTGCGTGTCAGTCCCAAGGAGGTAAGACAAGGGACCAGCGACACTTTTCCAGTACGTCACGTCTCTTACTCTCACACACACGCACACTCGCATCCAAAGGGTGCACACACAAACGCACGCTCACGTACAGAGTGTGGGTGGGTGGGTAGGTGGTTACTATGGCAACCGTGTGAAGGTGGCTGGGGAAGGTTTACTGCACTGTAGAAACAGGCACAGGCAGAGAGCGAGAGCGAAGGAATGAGAGAAAATGTACATATATTTAACTCCCCGGAGAGAGACCGTGTGTTTCTCACTCTAACTTTCAAACGGCCGCACAGAAGCAAAACAAAAGATAGAGCGAAGGCGCCAATGAAGCAAAAGCACCAATAAATCAGGCCAATCTACATCGCTGATGTGAGAGGGGGCAAAAACACTGAATTATAAGGGAAGTGATTTATTTCAAGGCCCGCTGCCTGATGGTGGAAATGGGTGAATTGAAAAGCTATTAGAGATGAAAACACCAAGGAGAGGTTGAATGGACCAATTACTGCGGGGGTCTACCGCTGGCTGCCATCGAGTATAACCTTGATGGATGATTAGTTGGATCCAGCTCAATGGAAATGTACGGAGAGTGTGACTTCTGCTGCTGCTGCGTCAGGTGTTTGTGTGCAGGGGACGTCTGAGGACCGACGTCGCCTCTGCAGTGGAGGTCCTGAGGATCGAGCCGTGACACACATGCATTCAAATCTGCGGTGAATAGCGGCTGATTAGTTGTTAAAGCTTGGGTGGTGTTAAGGTCATTCATTCATTCATTCGTTTGTTCATTCATCTTCAGCCTCTTGTCCCTGTCGGGGTCGCGGGGGGCTGGAGCGTGCGTGCGTGCGTGTGTGAATGCTGTCTACTGGGTGCGGCAGTAGCTCAGTCCATAGGTGACTTGGCTGGGAACCGGAGGGTCGCCCGTTTGAGTCCCTGTGTGGACCATGAATGGGGCGTGGACTGGTGGCTGGAGAGGTGCCAGTTCATCTCATGGGCACTGCCAAGGTGCTGTTGAGTAAGGCACTAAACCCCCAACTGCTCGGGGCCTGGCAGCCCCCTCGCTTTGACATCTCTCCATTAATTGCATGTATATAGGTCCTGTGTGTGTGTGTGTGTGTGTGTGTGTGTGTGTGTGTGTGTGTGTGTGTGTGTGTGTGTGTGTGTGTGTGTGTGTGTGTGTGTGTGTGTGTGTGTGTGTGTGTGTGTGTGTGTGTGTGTGTGTGTGTGTGTAACATGAATAACAATAATAGAGTGAAAAAATCAAATTTCCCCGTTGCGGACTATTAAAGGAATTCTTCTTCTTCTATGCCTGTGTATTTATGTGTTTATGTTTTTGTGTGTTTGTCTGTCTGTGTTTGTTTGTGTGTCTGTGTTTGTGTGTCTGTGTGTGTGTGTGTGTGTGTGTGTGTTTGTGTGTTTGTGTGTACTTGTTTGTATGAGGAGTTAGTGTCGATGCTGTCACACCCCATGCTAGGCCTCCCTCTGTCACATCAGTGCCAAACCCTCCCAGCAGCTGGCGGCTCTTCCTCACTGTCCAAATTTCATGGAGACACACACACACACACACACACACACACACACACACACACACACACACACACACCCGCTCTCTTCCTCTCTGTCTCTGTTTTCACCATCTCTCTTCTCTCTCTCTCTCCGCCACATGCTACCAAAGCTCTCTCTGTGGTCGTGTTTGCCTGGACGCCTGTCATATCTTTGCTTCCCAGTCACTTAATTCAGTTATACGCCCGGTCCGTGTGTGTGTGTGTGTGTGTACGCATGTGTGATCATGCATGTGCAGAAGTGCAGGGGAATGGCTGAGGGCCTAAAACCCCAGTCCGCCCATTAAGTTGATCAGGGAGTGGAAGCATGGTTACGGGGCTGTGATGTGAGCACTGAACAGCTCTGATATAAGACAGCTTCACTGCATCCAAGTCTCTCTCTCTCTCTCTCTCTCTCTCTCTCTCTCTCTCTCTCTCTCTCTCTCTCTCTCTCTCCAGTGTTGTACTGACCTTGATGTTAAGTAAGATTGCTCTTTGTGTGAATTCTTGTTGCTCCTCAGTCGCTCACGTTAATAGCACAGCTTCCATCTTACTTACCGCTAAATGTATGTAAATCAAGTTGCAGTGGGTACCGCGCCCACCCAGGACCACCGTGCACCACCGCGCACCTCCGCGCACCCTTCTCAATCTGCCCTTTTTTATGTGCACTCTTCACACCGCATAAGACTATTTCACAGCAGGGTGTCGAGGTTTTGTTTCACGCATAAATCCTCTGATTTGATAACAGATTTTTTTCTGTTACGACTGATTCCAGTCTGAGGATGTGATGTCGGAGTGAGTAATGTCTCCGTTCTTGCCTGACATCCAAAGAGGTCTGATTTTGGCATTTGGTGCTATGATGAACTCTCACACACACAGACATTTCACTTATTACGACGTATTACCAAGAGTCTGTCGTTTTATAAATGGTGGAAGTAAACAATGGATTATTAATGTGACTGTTTGTCTCTGTCCCTCCTCTCCAACCACAGTCCTTATTCCATAAACCATTCATTCATTTTATTCGTGCATTATTTTCATACGGTGATTAAAATCGTGTGGTTAATGAGTCATTAGCAAGGCGATGAAATTAACTCAAAGCTACGACTGCAATGCAAATAGATGTTTTCCTTTCCCAATTACTGCAACAGGCCAGGGCCGCTGCATCCTGTGAATTCACAGGGATAGGACGGGATTTAGGGTGACGCTTCCACGTGCACGCTCATTAACAGGTTGTGCGTGAAGCTTTCTCAGTATGAACGAGATTTGTGGTGAGCAAGACCCACAACATGGAGCCGACGCAGGTTCCTAACTGTCCAATCAAAGATCACGATCAGATAATCATGTTCCAGATCAGCGCCGAGACCAGGAGACCAGTGACAGACCTGAAGAATACAATCAATCGTTTAACAAGTGGTTTGTAAAAATGTTCCAACGACTCACTCGTAACTGCGTTTACATCTCTCTCATCTCATCTTCAGCCTCTTATCCTGGATCAGGTCTCAGGGGCAGCAGCTTTAGCAGGGGACCCCAAACTTCCCTTTCCCGGGCCACATTAACCAGCTCTAACTGGGGGATCCTGAGGCGTTCCCAGGCCAGTGTGGAGATCTAATCTCTCCACCTGGTCCTGGGTCTTCCCCGAGGCCTCCTCACAGCTGGACCTGATGATATTTGGTTTTAGGGCAAACTCACACGGTATGTAATGGACGTACCCCGGTTAACAGACCTAGAGTGTTCCTTCAGTACCCCGATTATACATGCATGTAAAAAGCCTTCCTGCGTTACTATCGGTTTCACGTCTGCACATGCTCCAGGGAGCTACGCACTCCGCAGCTGTGGCTTTTGACCCGGAAATAGAATAAACCATGACGGTACTGAAAAAAAACGTGAAAAAAAATAACATCAACAGAGCGTTCCCTTTAAACCGAGGGAGGACTTCGCTATGGCAACTAACATGACTACCAAGAAGAACCGTTTCTGTCGTAAGTCTGTCCAAACATCAGCCATTCTCCTAACGCTAACGGCTAACGGCTAACGGCTAACGCTAACTGTCAGTCAAACTCCTCTAATCCTTGTTTTGATGCTGTGATTTTCTGGAGGGGACGGGTTCAAACAGGCTCAAACAGACTCTGGTCTCCTGGAGCTACTGGGCCGGGTCTGACCAACCTGGCAACCCGACTGCTGGAGTTATTATTTGTTGTTGCGATGACGATCTTGAGACTCTAGATGGAGCCGTTCTGCTCATTCTGCAGATTCAACCATTAAGGGTTCGGTCTGCATCAACTCTTGAAATAAAAACCTGTTCTCCCGTAACTACACTCATCATCTACGGTCATTATCTGCCATGTGTTGCATGTTAGCGTACAGTGGCTTTATCAGGCGCATGAGTGTAGAGCTTCTGATCATATAACCCAGACATGCTGACTCTTTCCTGTAGCTCCGTCATTGTGAGCGACCCCTTCCCTTACACGTAACCTTCTGATTTATTTTTAATGTGCAGATATTGATTGGTGAAGTCATTAAATATGTGTTTCTGGTCCATTTACTGTATATAGCACGGCGTAGCGTAATATGTAGATCTCTACCAAGTTGGGGTTTTGTTCTAAATGCATGACCTTGGAGTCGGTTTTGTTTGTGCAGGTGTGGTTTTTGTGTGTGTTCTCTGGTCCGCTGGAGACGGGATAAGATCTGCTCATTTATTATTCAATTAAAGATCGCTGAGGTCACAGCCGATCATTAGCCATGGAGGTTATTTCAAAGGAGGGAGACACACAAACCCCGAGACGGAGACCGAGAGGAGGGCAAACAGAAGGGAAGATTGAGAAAGACAGAGACACGTGTATCGATTCAGTGATGGATTTCTTGTTTCATTATTTTGTCTGCTCTTATTTTGAAACTACAATCCCCTAATTACAGTATCGTGCTGTGCTTCCCGCCAAAGCATCCTGACTGGCTTTGGCTTTTTACTCATTAAAGTGAAGATGCACGGAGAGATCTATCGGGGACGTATCAGAGGGTTTGCAGTGCAATTTCTGAATAGGGCTTAAGTGATCTATGCTCCGTGAACAGACCGGGAAGAGCTCTCTAAACCAGAAATAGCCTCGGCTCAGCAATAACAACGGCTCAAGCACACAATATGTCTTGCCGCGCATCCAGAACGTAATAAAACCTAAAGAATTTCCAGAGCCGGAGCCTTTGGACGACGACGGCGACGACAACAGAAACTTTAATAGACTCATGCTATTGATTTTTTTCTGGCCATCAAACGTTGAGTATGGAGAGGTTTTATAATGGATGGCATATGCACACAAGCACAGCCGTCGACGCCTGGGCTACCTGGAGATATGCCTTTAGTTTCCATGGAAACAATAATGTAATTTCAGTAGGAAATATGTGCTTTTATGTGAGACTTTTAGGGGGCGTGACCCCTGGAGGTAGAGTGCCCCCCCTCTCCTCCTCTCAGGTGACAAGTCAGATGAAATGATCTTAAAATGTTCTTTTAAATCAATAAAATCGTAAACGATCACACAGAGGTCTGTTATTTCAACGAGGACGAGGGAACCCTCCCTCTCCCCCCCCTCCAGCCCCGTTTGTACTCACACTACCTGGGCCTCGGAGAATGCTTCTTGCTGCCTATACGTCATCACGCCGTAACACGTCACACGCATTGATGACGTCATGGCGATGTGAGTTTTTGTGCGTCTTGTCGACTGTTTTTGAATCTTTTCATCGACCAAATCTGCAGTAAACACTCCACCTCCGCATCACACCAACGTGAACCTTTCACCGCCATTGTTTGAAATGTCCGCGCATGGTCCCTCCTTCTTTTTTCTACGTCCCAACAGGCGCACAGGAAATGACCTCAGAGCTGCCGTAGGCCTCGTGCTCGTACACGTGCGCACGCTCGTGCTCGTACACGTGCAAACGTGCTTTACTAAAGCCCACCTCTCCCAAACGGGCCATGGACGGCAAGCGTGGTATGGTTGCACTCACACTGGTCAAACGCACTAGACTATACCTGTAAATACTGTTTTGTCCCGGTGCGGAAGGACAGTGTGAGTGCGCCCTTAGTCTGTGAAATGTTTGCTTTCATTCGAAGCTCTTTGGGCAGAGAAACTGTAAGTATTTAAGAAGTAAGATATTTGTTTCATAAGAACAAGGGCAGAACGGCTGCAGCATGTCCAGGTGGAAACAATAGGAGCTGTGTTTGCGGTGGCCTTGGTTTGCGTCTCTGAAGACGGATGAATCAAAAGCAACACAGAGGTTCGGAGTGGAGGACTTGTGTAATCGTGCTTCTATTATTGCGGTAACCAGTCAAGAAAGAAAGACACTGTATGTGAGAAAGTGGGAGGTGTGTGTGCGTACGTGTGTGTGTGTGATCAGTCCTTATTGTGTTTTTATGTAATGTGTTGTAATGGATCCGTTTTCACAGCAGGTTTTGCAAAACCAAAGACTCATTTCTGCCTTTCTGCACACGGTTCTCTCCATTCTTCCCCGGCTAACTAACTGTCACGCCACCCTCACCTCCAACAACCAAAGATTGGTGTGAACATTTTTAATGAAGCTTTTGATTGCGGTCAACATGCCACTCATCACCGCGGAGCCTCTGTCGACTCTCTTGAATTTTAATCACCGCCTTTTTATGCAGCATGATATTATGTGTATGTTCTTTGTGCAGGAGGCTCATTTCCCTGTGCTTTATTTATTGTATTTATAATATAAAATGTTTCCTATGGAAGAAATCACATCATCCAATGTTCTTTAGCGTCAGAATGAACTCAGCCTTGAACTCTTCACACTTTAAACCATGTTTGATTAAATACTGACTGCCAACACGTTACTTTTCCCCCCTTGTTTGCAATTAAAATGATTATTTCCATGCAGTTACTGAACATTAGCACCCTTTTGAACTTAGAGCACCTTGACGTGACGCCTGCCTTGATAAGCAGCCCAATTACCAGCAGACCTCTGTAGGTCACAAGTTGAATCGTGCGTCAAGAATTTAGACGAGAAAATCCTCCATAAGTCTGCGCTGGCATCCGCAGCGATAACGACTGCGGTGTTCCTGCCAAAGGGGAAATTACACCTGAAGACGACGTGAAACCCAGACCAGGTCCTCTCTCCGCCTGCCTCTCCCCTTTCACCCCTGTCTCCCTTTTAACACGAGTTGAAACACTGAAGCAGCCGTCACATGATCATCTCTTTGCGCTGGGCTCATCACGAGGTTTGGGAGCAGAGACCCAGTAAACGGCTAAATCAACGTTAGCATTAAAACAACCGTTAGCTCTCAAACTTCCCTCTTCACAAACCTGCTGTGATGCTGATGAACCTCCATCTTTACGACTTTAATGTCACGTTAAATAGTTCAGGAAGCTCCGACACACTAACAATACGTGTGTCCTCCATCTTTCTAACCGGCTTGATGTCTCTTGTTGCCTAGGAAACGTAAATGACACTTAA
>NC_139836.1:1441036-1498536 GCF_963691815.1 Echiichthys vipera | reverse complement strand
TTAGTGTCTAAACTTAACCGTCTCCTTTAGTCGACTAAACTTAACCGTCTCCTTTAGTGACTAAACTTAACCGTCTCCTTTAGTGACTAAACTTAACCGTCTCCTTTAGTCGACTAAACTTAACCGTCTCCTTTAATCGTCTAAACTTAACCGTCTCCTTTAGTCGTCTAAACTTAACCGTCTCCTTTAGTCATCTAAACTTAACCGTCTCCTTTAGTCGTCTAAACTTAACCGTCGCCTTTAGAGACTAAACTTAACCGTCTCCTTTAGTCGTCTAAACTTAACCGTCTCCTTTAGTGACTAAACTTAACCGTCTCCTTTAGTCGTCTAAACTTAATCGTCTCCTTTAGAGACTAAACTTAACCGTCTCCTTTAGTCGTCTAAACTTAACCGTCACCTTTAGTCGTCTAAGCTTAACCGTTAGCCTCCGTTGTAGGGCAGAAAGCTTGTCCTCAGTTAGAAACAGCTGTTTGTGCAATAGATCAATAAACAGGCGAGGGAAAACAAACTATTACACTACAGGCAGACACTTGAATACCAGCTGGGACACAACTTGATGTCGGGGAGGATTTGTCCTGGCTTTTGTTCAGAAGGTGATCCAGAGTCCAGTCCAACTCCTGCTACAGTATATGTTCGAGTGCAGCCCGCCTCCATCAGCGCCAACACGAAGGTGGTGGTGCCTTTTTGTTGTGACCCTAGATGCTACCCGAGTCAGTCATCTGCTGCAGAAAGAGGGTGTGGCTTTAATATTTCTGCCTTAAGATAAAAATATATTGTCTGTTGCTGTTTCCTCAGGGGGCCTGCCAGACTTGGAGTTGTCTCTGGTCTGGCCGCGGGGGGTTCTGTCCCCTGGACAGTTCCGGCCCGGGCGACTAGAGGGCTCTGCACCTGAGTGCGGAGGCTCCTGTCTGCCCGGGTTGGGGTGGTCTCTGTGGCGGTGCTCTCCCCCTGCCCCGCAGCACGTCCTGCCCTGCCTGCCTGTCTATCCGTCCGTCTTCCTGTCTGTCTGTCCGTGGGTGGAGAAAACTATTTCTGCTGCGGACTGTAAAACTTTTAGGGAAAGGTCGGCTGTGTTTGGCTTCACTCTTTGCCTTATCTGTCTGAGACAAAAGGATGCAGCGAGCAGAGGACACGTTATGGATTCCACTCACAGCCAGACTCGAGGAGTCCTCTGTGGGCAGAGGCTCACATCTGGCAGGTGCTTGTTTATGAGAGCAGTTAACATTGGATCAGGAAGGCTTTATAGCAAAACACACACACTCACGCGCACACGCACACGCTCCAGCAAACAGAACACACACAAACATCAAGTCCACTGTTTGGAGCTGTCTGTCCCCCCTTTAGAAGCAGTCAGCCAGTCTGTCCTCATTTAAAGTTCCTAAACATAATTGAACCAAAAGTGACGCTGTGTAGTTCCTGAGGACCGGCGTTCGTGTCCTGAGACAAACCACCCCCTTTAACCAACCTTAGAGCGCCCTTCCACTGTTCCTCCGTCCCGTGCCCCGTGCTTTAGGGTCCTTGTCCCCCCCTCCAGGCCCGTTTGTACTCACACTACCTGGGCCTCGGAGAATGCTTCTTGCTGCCTATACGTCATCACGCCGTAACACGTCACACGCATTGATGACGTCATGGCGATGCGTGGCTTTGTTTCCAGATCTTTCCGTAGACCTCTGAGTTTTTGTGCGTCTTGTCGACTGTTTTTGAATCTTTTCATCGACCAAATCTGCAGTAAACACTCCACCTCCGCATCACACCAACGTGAACCTTTCACCGCCATTGTTTGAAATGTCCCCGCATGGTCCCTCCTTCTTTTTTCTACGTCCCAACAGGCGTACAGGAAATGACCTCAGAACCGCCGTAGGCCTCGTGCTCGTACACGTGCGCACGCTCGTGCTCGTACATGTGCAAACACGCTCTGCGTGGAAATGGCGAGGTGGAGTCGTTTGTTTGTACATGAATCAAGTGAAACATTTTGTGCAAATTAGTTTGTGGCCTTTGATTCCTGACAGTGGTTCTAAATTAGATCATTCCTATGAGTAAAAACACACCCATGTAATCAATTTGGGAAGATCTCTGCAGACAAAGATCAGTAAATCACATGATCATAGTCGGTGATGCGGTCAGTCAGACGTGTCCAGGACCCGTGGAGCGTCTGTATCACAGGACTCGCTCCAGATAAAGAAGCTCTCTGCAAAGATAAAAGCACTTCAGTCCACCCTTCAGCAGCAAGGATGACAAGAGGTTTGGAGGCTGAGTAAAAAATCTGACCGTAAACAATCCCCACACACACTCTCACACACACACACACACACACACACACACACACACACACACACAGCTACTCATCCTTGACTGTGAAACTAGGTTGATGTGGGGCAGCCTATCTCCTATGGCTCACACAGTGCTGACAGGCTCATTATAGTGGAGTTAGAGTGGAGACCTTGGTGTGACAGAGCCAAAGTCATTGGAGCCAGCCTCCTCCAGCTCTCCGCCCCACTCGATACCGCCTGGCCAGCACAGACACCAACGAGCGACACCCCCACCCCCGGGACCCGAGCTCGATCAGAGCCCGGCTGCACATTTCACGGTGACTGTTAAAATACATCTGAACGCTTGGCAAGAAGCTCATTTGGTGTCCACGCACAGTCTTCCCCCCGGAGTGTTCACTGTGGCCATGTCTCTGCTCCCTTTAAGTGTTTGGCACTAAAACGGGTTTTAAAAATGAAATAAGGACGAGATCATTCCTGACAAGCTCTGTGTTTCACATCAGCTCCTGGGAAATGCATCAGTTCAGTGATCCTCCATATATATCACATGTTAAATAAGTCATCCCTTTAATTATATAAGTCATTTTTCATCATGTAATAACTTTGTAATATAATATATCATAATCAGAGTGCTCGAATCAAGCAATGCATGAGTTGCATCAGTTAGCCGTGATATAACACCCGTATATCACGTCGATGGCGTCTAACTCCTTTACACAATTCTACATCCCTCCGCTTTCATTTGACAATGTTGGAACTTAAACTCAAAGGCTGTATTTGCACAAGATTTCAACATATTTATAAAGTGATTTGTTATTATCTTATTACTTAAAAACGCTCTCTGTAATTGGAAATCTTTGGTTCATGAGCTGTGTCGACAGAGTGCTATCATTAGCTTAAGCTAACCCCACATGTTCACGGATGTAGTCGTTAAATCTGTCCAAGGAACAATATTTTATTCAGCAGATATCTCAGTTAAAAGAAGATTGAGCTAGCAAAGCAGTTTAGTGTTTATTTGTGGTGTTAATTCAGTTTGACTACGCTACGTTAAGCTAACGGGGCGGCAAAAGGCCAACGCTAAGTCCTAAGATAGTACTTTCCATAGCAACTGCCAGACAGAGGGACCTATTTCTCTGTAAGAACAATGCTATAAAGATTATTTCTGTTAATAGGAACGGTTTAAATTGTCATTTTTAATAGCGCCATACTTGGTAACTGTTTTCTAAAAGCCATAGCACACTTCAGGCTGTGATATTTGGATTATAACGTTGCTAAGGGGTGTTAGCTCTGAAGCAGCCTGTCATGATATGCTGAATACATCATATTGATGATGGGCAGCCGACTACACGAGGAGAATCCGTTATGAGTTGTGTCTTTGGTTACAGACGAGGAGTAACCATTCATCCATTCATCTTCATCCTCTTGTCCCTGTCGGGGTCGTGAGGGGCTGGAGCCGATCCCAGCTGACATCTGGCGTGAGGCGGGGTCCACCCTGGACAGGACGCCAGTCTATCACAGGACACATAGAGACAAACAGAGACGGACAACCATTCACACCTACGGGTGATTTAGAGTCATCAATGAACCGAACACCTGCACGTCTTTGGACTGTGGGAGGAAACCGGAGAACCCGGAGAAAACCCACGCAGACACGGGGACAACATGCAAACTCCACACAGAAGGGCCCCAGCTGGGATTCAAACAAGGAACCCTCTCGCTGTGAGGCGACAGTGCTAACCCCCACATCACCGTGTTGCCAGATCTTAATAAAGCGACTCTCTCGTCTTCAGAGAACTAATTTTTAGTTACATTGAAATCTGTTGTTTTATAATCTAGTTCTTTTTAGTTTAGGGTTCAGGCCGCACACATTGTTCAGCTGAACGGGGTCGCCCCACATTCAGGAGCGTTTGCGGTGGACCAGCTGAAGGGGGTCGCCCCACATTCAGGAGCGTTTGTGGACGTCTTTCTTGAAGCTGACATCCTACGTGTCTTTCAAAGAGTGTGTTTTGTGTGTGTGTGCACGCAGGAGGGGCTGTGTGCATGTGTGCACAGGAGGGGCTGCCGTTGCATCCAAATGCATCCGTTCCTCTCTTTAAGAGTTTAAGTCATCCATCACCCGACCGGAGGATGACGTCCATGCACCGAGAGGACAGAACTATCTGGGAAGTGTGTCACATCGGCTGCGTTCTCTTAACATATCGCATTGTTCTGTGATTGACTGGCACGGTGGTGGAGATCACGGAGGCTGACTATCACTGCAGGGATTAACCATAAATCCTGTTCATGACTCGCGACTACATAACAACCCCTCCCTGTTTTTAATCCCTCTCCCACCTGCTTTTCTTCTGCTTCGTACCTCCTCTGTCCCTCTCTCAGGTCCCCAAATGCTTCTGCGTCTCTCTCAGAGCCGGGGGCAGGCTGCACAAATACACGGCACTAATTGCCAATGTGGTGATGCTGCAGTCATCTCACCTGCCTGATGAATAGTACAGCTGCCACTGCTGCTCTCTCATGCTCACACACACACACACACACACACACACACACACACACACACACACACACACACACACACACACACACACACACACACACACACACACACACACAATCTCATGAGTTCATAATCATGTACAGCCTCTGTACCTGCCCAGCCTTACCTCTCTACCTCTGTTCCTTCCTCTCCACTGTAAGACATGATAGATAGATAGATAGACAGACAGACGTCGGACAGATGGATAGATAGATAGATAGATAGATAGATAGATAGATAGATAGATAGATAGATAGATGGATGGGTAGATGGATGAATGGATGGACGGATGGACAGACAGACAACTTTATTTATCCCTGAGGGGAAATGAGGTCATCGTAGCAGCGGTACAAAACAATCATAAATACAAAATATAAACTACAAAAAGTACAGTATCGCAGATAAACACTATATTAAAATATACTCTGTGGATTTTAAGCTGCAAGATAAAGAGAGAAAGGTGCATTTTTAATGACAGTGGTAGATTTCAGTGATAAGTCACTTTGAGTAGTGTGAGAGTGTTCCCTGAGCGTTGCTGTGCAGCGTCGTGGAGTCTGACGGCAGCAGGTAGGAACTGTTTCCTGTGGCGTTCTTCTGCTGCTGAAGCTGCTCTGAAGCTCGTCCAGGGTTTCATGGAGGGGATGGGAGACGTTGTCCATGATCACCAGCAGTTTTGCAGCATCCTGTGCTCCACCACCTCCTCTGGGGTGACAACAGCAGACCCTGCCTTCATGACACTGTCAAACTGACATGGATCGCTGGTCCTGTCTTTACGGAGAGATACACATCTTTAATCCGTGTGTTTCATGATTAAACCAATACAAATGTACAATTGTATGAGTTGAGATGTCACATGACAACACAGCCTAGTGTGTGACATATCAGGCCCCTCCTGCTATCTCTGATATCTCTGATATCTGTTTTGTTTAAAGAAATACAAACAAGCCCAAGCGCTTTTTCCCTGAACGATAAGCGGCTGCTGCCAGAGCAGACTCCAGGAGTGACGCGGCGCTCTGGAGATCAGATCAGGGGCCGGATTCACGAAACATTTGATCCCAGCACTCTGACTTTTTAGTTCAGAGTCGTTTCTTCAAACCTTTTCCCAAAGCATCGGAGACAAAAGCTGCGTTTCATTAGTTGAGGGAAAGTGGGCGAGCGGAGGAGCAGCTGCCCTCGTTCACTTCAGCCCAAACTACCACGGATCCACCACCAGGTGCAGGTTCAGCGCTGAACTGCCCCTGACTGATAATCACAGCCACCTTTAGACTCATTCTAACGAGACAAAGGTGTTTTCTACAGATGATTGTACGTCTGCACCTTTGTGAACAGCTGCATCACCTGTGATTCAGAAACTTCTGTATCATGATTATCAATATTATTGGTAATGGTTAATGGACTTGTACTTCTAAAGCGTCTCTCTAGTCTTCTGACTACTCAAGGCACTTTCACAGTGTTTGTCACATTCACACTGATGGACGTCTAAAGACCATCTGATCTAACCATTCACACCACATTCACACACCCATGCGCAGCACGAGGAGCAATTCAGGGTTCAGTGTCTTGCCCAAGGACACTTGGTTTAGTTAAATACAATCTTTTAAAAATTTAAAAATTTGAAAAATATTCAGACAACTTTCTAATCCATCCTCCTAATTCCACAGTTTTACACCTTTAACAGATGAGCCCATTTGTTTTAATGTTGTTGGTGCACGCTGATGTTTAAAGTCCAACTTCCTCCTTTGATTTTTACTCTCTGATGTAAAAAAACAACAGCTTTTGTTTGTCCTCTGCTAGAATTCTGTTTCTAGCTTTGCTTTAAACTTTACCAATAACGTCGGCACTTTGTCATCCCTGACCGACTCTACCACGCTCATAATGCTGTCTCCATTAAGGCCGTACCTTTGTAAAAGCTCTCTAATCTCATCAAGGGGCGGAAGTAGCTCAGTCCATAGGTGACTCTGCTGGGAACTGTAGGGTTGCCAGTTCGAGTCCCTGTGTGGACCTTGCATGGAGCGTGGACTGGTGGCTGTGCAGGTGCCAGTTCATCTCCTGGGCACTGCTGAGGTGCTGTTGCATGTATATAGGTCCTGTTTGTGCGTGCGTGTTTGTGCGTGCGTGTGTGTGCGTGCGTGCGTGCGTGCGTGCGTGCGTGTGTGTGTGTGTGTGTGCGTATAACCTGTATAATAATAACATCAGAGTGGAAAAATTAAATTTCCCTTGCAGGATAAATAAAAGGAATTCTTCTTCTTCTTCAACACGTTGAGCAGCCATGTTGGCTCCTTCCTCATTGACTCTGAGTGACGTTCTTGTGGATTAGGGAGCTGCTTTACCTCTAACATGCTTTGTGAATTACACTTACCTTGAGAAGTTAGGAGTGAAACAACGCCGGATGGTGTAAAAGATGAGAACAGACGTTGTTAACTCCAGGGCGAGGCTGAACCTAACTGATTTTCTGTAGCCGTGGCGCCTCGCTCTCATTCCTCTCCTCTCCCCAGCAGTGATGGATGTGGAGGCGGGTGTTTCTCGGGTCTTTCTGGGTCACATAAGCCGCTGCGTGTTGCCAGTCCTGCGGCAGGACGGAAGACTCGTGTAAACGGCTTCTTCTGTAATGTAGTAATTATTTCCTCTTGCCTCTTTCTTGTCCTCATAACAAAGCTCCTCTCCTCTCTTTTCCTCCCTCCCTTTTGAAGAATGCTGTTGACAACAGCTCTTAGGGAGGTTCACTCTTGCTTTTGTTGTTGCAGCTATTTTCTTGCACTTGCTGTCTGGTCGGCAGTGCTTTGCGGAGTATTACGCGCTGCTTAAGATTAAACTTGTCGAGGATGAAAGGACTTTCACCAATTAGCAGAGTCTCCTTTTCTTATTCCCGTCTTTATTCTTTCATTCAAGACTAGAAGTGATCTCGTGTTTTCTTTGTTCTTGGTTCTTTAACAATTAAGCCTATATGACATCGTATTAGTGTAATTAGAAATCTGAATTACAGAAACTGAATGGTGCTCAAGTCAAATTGACCCGTTTCAAGTTTTTATAAGAAGAAAAATGGTGCAAGTGTAAATGTTCTCTACCTGAAACTCAGTGGCTGTGGCTTATTTAACGTGATAAACATCATCATAAACATCATTCATCTTCAGCCTCTTGTCCCTGTCGGGGTCGCCGGGGGCTGGAGCCAATCCCGCGTGAGGCGGGGTCCACCCTGGACAGGACGCCAGTCTATCACAGGACACATAGAGACGAACAGAGACAGACAACCATTCACACCTACGGGTGATTTAGAGTCATCAATGAACCCAACACCTGCACGTCTTTGGACTGTCGGAGGAAACCGGAGAACCCGGAGAAAACCCACGCAGACACGGGGACAACATGCAAACTCCACACAGAAGGGCCCCAGCCGGGATTCAAACCAGGAACCCTCTCGCTGTGAGAGGAACTCGACATGCACAACACATGACATCACTGTTGTGCAACACAACACCTGTCAGTGCTTTTCTTAAAGAGTTCAAATTATGCTTTTCTGTCTTTTCTGACCTTTAAATGTAGCTATGATGTTTTATAGTCATGTTAAATTAAACCAAAGTGTCGAATAATGAAGTCTGTGCATTTAGACGCCCGACCATCTGGGTCGGCTGTGCTCAGCTCTGAACGCTAGGGTGTCGCTCGATTTCCTGGATTTGTCTCCGTAGAAGAATCCTGACGTCCCTGTAGGTCACGCTGCTGCACACAAACTCAAACTGTGAGCTGTGAGTTTGGACACTTTTAGGCTTTTTTTGGTGTTTATTTTGGAAGTTAACCTGTTAACGCTAACATTAGCATGTTGCATAGCTAACTAGCTCGCACATAGACAGTGTTTTCAGCTGCTTAGGTCACTGATTCGTTTTTGGTAAGGGGCATAACATTCCCCGGTACGCAGCATAAACAGTTGATCACAGCAGAGCAGACCAGCCGACCAATCAGAGCACAGAGCGTCACACACAGAGGTATTGCAGCAATGGGCATGAGAAAGATAATGTGTTTTTTTAAAGATCAAAGCATGTAAAAAATGCAGATTCGACCCTGAAACCTAGCAGAAAGGGGGTTTCTTTAAAAAGACGATAAATTCCTCACAAATCTCTTTTTGCCACTCAACATAAACCGTCACGTAAGACACAGTCAGAGTGGACAATGAGGGATTTTATTATACAAAACATGCAAACATGTGAGAACCTTTACCTGTGCATAGTCTGACATATTCTGTGGCATCGCTCCATAAAGCAAACGCGTTCTGTCAAAGGCGCTTGGAGAACTGCCTCTCACCGTGTGAAGAGTGACAGGTGGTGTCGTGAAAACACTTCTGAGCCCTTTGAGTAAACGCCGGCCTCTGCAGGGAACAGGTTATTATTCCATTTTCATTCATTCATAGAGTGATTCCTTTCTCACCCGGTAGTTTCACGACTTCAGGTCAAACACTGGGTCACGTCTTAAACTTTACAAAAACGTTGAAGTGTCCAAAAATTGATTTTTTCTTCCAGCTCGCATCCGTCAGTTGTCTGCGGCACAATGGAGCCATCAGGCTTCATTCCAGCGGGCGCCCCGTCCCCGGAGTCAGTCTGCCGTTTCGTTAAATACCTTTTGATTCTCGTCTCCCTGCTGAGGAAACACTCAACACTTTTATCAAACACGTCCGTGTCCATGAAAGCTTTGTTTGAGAGTTCAGTGGACGGGCGGCGACGGAGAACGGCAAAGGTCGGCGCTGCAGGTGTGAAGGAAAATGCAAACCCCCTCCTGTCGTGCTTACCTTTGTCATAATCTGTTATCTAATATCACAACTGCCAGAATAAATGCCCCTCTTCCTGGTGTCATCCAAAACTTCTTTGATTTGGCTAAAGTCTATATTTCATTATTGAAGCGGTGAGGTTTCCCTACTCTGAGCGATAAAGTAGTTCCCCGCAGGGCCGGAGTGGGACTCATTTTCAGCCCTTGAGTTTCATACCTCAGACCGGCCCACTTTAGATTAGACCTATTATATTAAAATAATGTAATTATAACTTTATATGTTAAGCATACAATAATAATAATAATAATAATAATAATACATTAATTTGAGGGCGCCTCTCTGGGCACTCGAGGACACCGTACAATTGCAAAATAGATAAAAATAAATAAAATAGATAAAAACACTAAGAAGGAAATACAAAACAGATAAGAAAAGACAATATGGATGGTTAAGTGGGGTAGGCAGTCCGGAATAGGTGAGTTTTTAGTTTTGATTTGAAGTGTGTGAAAGAGTCCAAGATCCTGAGATCCGGTGGAAGTGCGTTCCAGAGTCGGGGCGCAGAACGGCTGAAAGCCCTGCTCCCCATGGTGACAAGGCGGGCGGGGGGGACAGAGAGGTGGACAGAGGAGGCAGATCTGAGGGAACGGGAAGGGGCAACGTGGTCTCATGGGAGGGCGTATAAATAGCACGCCACTTTTCATGACTTGCATGACTTTTCGCGTGCATGTCTACGCATTTTAAGCTTTTCGCGTGTCATTTAACGCCCGTTGTTCCCCAGGGTTAGGGTTAGGGTCTGGGTTAGGGTTAGGGTTAGGGTTAGAGTTAGGGGTTAGCGTTAGGGTCAGGGTTAGGGGTTAGGGTTAGGGTTAGGGCATTTCACGCCCGTTATTTCAGCCATCCTTCACATGAAATATTGATTTGAAAACAACCCTCTGACAGAAAGCTCCACCACTTCGTATTTATCCGGAAAGTAGCGGAGAAATCCGAACACGTGGGTTTTCCCTCAATGACATTTGTGCGTGAAATGACAACGCCATCTCTGCACTATACAAGTCAATTGAGACAACATGGCGTGAAATGACACGCAAAAATCATGACATGCGTTGTAATTATACGCGAGATGGCTTGAGAGAAATAGCGTGTCATTCACACGCCTTTTAGTGAGACCAGGCTGGAAGGGGTGGCGATGTTGAGGAGTTCAGACAGATAAGGAGGGGAGAGGTTGTGGATGGCCTTGAAGGTAAACAGGAGTATTTTGAATTCGATGCGGAGTTTGACCGGGAGCCAGTGGAGTTGCTGCAGAACAGGGGTGATGTGGTGGATGGAGGGGGTTCTGGTGATGATCAGAGCTGCAGAGTTCTGAACCAGTTGGAGTTTATGGAGGTGTTTGTAAGGTAGACCGATAGCGCACTGTTCTCTAAAGCCTCGTAATTCCAATTCAGTGGAAGTAATGGTTGCTTCACAATGGGGATTTATTTCAACATGAGTGCACATCTCCACCATTATTCTTTGCAACCAACATCCTTTTCAACAAATTATCAAAATAATACATAAAATATTACATATTAAATTTGAAAAAATAATAAAAGGTAATAATCTGTAATAACATAATCAGAATTTAAATTTCACAAACATTTAGATTTAAACATGAACAAAGAATAAAATAAGCATTGCACAAGTTTGTTATTCACAGTAAAACATAACTTTCTAAAGATGCCATTATCAGTGTTTCCTCTGCACAAGAATAGTGTCAAAGAAACATGGCCAACCCTAAAACATCAATAAACGCCTGAGCAGTGCGCTTTTTCTGCGCCACCCTTGCTCTTTTGATTTTCCATTTTGGTTTATTATTTTCCTTGTACATCTGTGGTTGGAGCTAGGCAAACACCACTGAAGTGTGCGGACTAGTGCACGACACGTACGTTACATCAGGCTGCGTCTGCGTCTGTTTCTTGTTGGTGGGCGTGCCCTTAACCTGCGTCCGCGTCCCAGTTTCATTGGCATGATCTAACAGACCGCCAGCTCCCTGATATGCCATCGACAGCAGTAACAGCATACACGTGAGACCCACTCCACTCAGTGCCATGACTGAACACCGGCACAAAATAAATAAAAATAATAATTGAACACCGGCCCTCGCGGCCCAAAAGTCAGACCGGCCCACCGGGAATTGTCCCGGTCCTCCCGATAAGAGGGAAACTAACGGCAACAGTTGAAACGAGCACCTGTCACATGTGATATCTCAGCGAGTGGATGGACTTTAGATGGGATAATAATTGTTTTTTTATCATGATTTTGACAATTATCTTGCAGGCTTAGGGAACTGTGTGTGCCAGAGTCATTAATCATCACTGCGGGGTAATAATCCTGCGAGAACGGCCTCTCGTATAATCCCTGCTCTAGCCTCAGGTTGTGTTTTGATTAAACTGAAATTCTTCCATATAACCTGGAGGTAATGGGGCTTCACACGGGCACCTCCGTAGAGATTACACCCAACAGTGTTTTCAGATATTTTTATGATTGATTATATGCATCACAACAGGCTTTCCTGAGGCTATCTCACCAAAGAGATAACACGAACCATAACTGCTCCATTGTGAAGATGTGGAACTTTTTTACTACAGTTTGACTGGATTTAACAATTGTCAGGTTCAAACAACCTAAAACATCAAACAAAACAAACAGCAAAAGAGAGAAAGACCAGAGTTATATGTTTTACTTGCGAGGAGAACGGACAAAGATGCGTTCAGGTACGATCTCCTATCGCTCTGAAGCACCCTCCTCCGAGCCCTTTCTCTGTATTTCCTTTAGTCCCTATTTACATTTACAATATGAGTCATAGCTCTAAAGGTGAGGGGGCACACACCTGCAACTCGTCACATATAAACAATTCATTATCTTCATGAGTTACATGCTGTAAGGGAGAGGGGGCACATGTTGCTCGTCCTGGACACATGTTCTGTCTTTAATCAGATGAGCAGTGTTCGTTCACAGTTCGTGCACTCGCCACAGATCCCCCCCCTCCATCATGTTACAATATCACCGCTCCGAGTCCCTGTGTGGACCATGAATGGAGCGTGGACTGGTGGCTGGAGAGGCGCCAGTTCATCTCCTGGGCACTGCTGAGGTGCTGTTGAGCAAGGCACCGAACCCCCAACTGCTCGGGGCGGTGAGCCATTGGCAGCTCCCTCGCTCTGACATCTGTCCGTGTGTGTGTGTGTGTGTGTGTGTGTGTGTGTGTGTGTGTGTGTGTGTGTGTGTGTGTGTGTGTGTGTGTGTGTGTGTGTGTGTGTGTGTGTGTGTGTGTGTGTGTGTGTGTGTGTGTGTGTGTGTGTGTGTGTGTGTGTGTGTGTGTGTGTGTGTGTGTGTGTAACCTGAATAATAACAGAGTGAAAAAATTGAATTTCCCCTTGCTGGATGAATAAAGTCATTATTCTTCTTCTTCTTCTTCTTCTTCCTATCACACGCATTCGCCTCTATCTATGAGTACGTTAGCCAGCCTACCTCCATGTAGCGTGTACTTCATGCTGTTTATCAATGAGTGAAGACACGGGCCCGTTCACAGGAATCTGGTGCACGTGCACTGACGGGTGCTTGATGGGAGGGAGGGAGGGAGGGAGGAGCTCCGTGGAAGAGGGGGAGGGGCGTGAAAGTTGTAAACATTCGAAATTTGACTGAGTCAACTCGATCTGCCGGACTGCAGCTTAGGTTTGGGTTTGGAAAAGATTGTGTGTGGGGTTAAAATAAGTGTGTTTGTGATGAGCAACGGCACTTTCTGTTCCAGCAGAGAAATTACATTTCTCCAGGGTGTACGCCCGATGTCAGCTGGGATCTGCTCCAGCCCCCCGCGACCCCGACAGGGACAAGAAGCTGAAGATGAATGAATGAATGAATGAAACTGCTGCTTTTGCATACTGCCCCTTACTTGACTGGGGGCATGGTTGCGGGGGGATATCGAGGGGATGCACCCATGGACTACAGAGTCACATTTCACGTGCATAAGAATTAAAATCCCAGCATCAAAAGTGTCCGTTTCCAGAAGGTTTCCAACATTAAATTCCTGTGTGAAGAATTCTCCTTGGCTTCTTCGCTGTGGCCTCTAACAGGCTCAGCAACATGCAAGTGACACTTTCACAGTGACGCAACGTAATCCACAACAGAAGCCAAACGGGCAGAGTTTAATTATCTGATTACCCTGACGGACTTCCCTGCTGCTTAATTTGATCCAAGGGTCAAAGCTTTCATCAGACTATTGTTTTGCAACTTAAACTGCACGCTCGCCTGCATAAATCCTCCTCTGGCATTTGGGCGCTTTGGTATATTTCCTGGAATTATGACGTGATAAAGCTGCCACCCCCCGAGGCACTTTATTAGAGGAAGTCCACTCTTTCCATCGTTGCACTGCCAAAGGACGCCCCAGCGTAGAGACAGAACAAGAACAGCACTCTGAACAGTTTGTAGTTATCATGACCAGTGTTTGTAACTCTACACACTACATGGTCAAAAGTATGTGGACACCAGGATCCTGATATGATTCATTTAAACCTCTTCGGGCTTTCCACCAGTTTTTGGAACCACGCTGCAGGATTTGCTCCTTTTTAGCAGCAAAACCATGAGAGGTCGCTCACTGATGTTTGACGATAACACCTGGCTCATAAACAGCGTTCTGGTTCGTTCCAAAGGTGTTGCATGAGGCTGCGGCCAGGGCGGTATGGAGGCCGGTCAGGCTCTCCCAAACAAACTGGAAACACCATGTGAATATATCTAAACTGTGAAAAATATATATTAATATATATATACTGTACATGAAGTATATAGTTATATTCAGTATTACAATTCACCTACAGGTGAAATTGTATAGAAATGCTACAGACGTCATCTCATCTCATCTCATCTTCAGCCTCTGATCCTGGATCAGGTCTCAGGGGCAGCAGCTTTAGCAGGGGACCCCAAACTTCCCTTTCCCGGGCCACATTAACCAGCTCTAACTGGGGGATCCTGAGGCGTTCCCAGGCCAGTGTGGAGATCTAATCTCTCCACCTGGTTCTGGGTCTTCCCTGAGATGTCAGCATTTTTATAATTTTGCTGAATGTGGTTGCCATGGATAATTAGTATGGGGATGTAATTACCATAACAAAGTTTAACAGATTTGTAGAAATATGCAGTTTTAATGTTACTGTGGCGCCCCCTGCTGGTAGAATTGTATGACATTTTAGACACTTGTGCAAAGTAGCTGTATGAATAACTTTGCAAACTTTGGTTGGAATCCTATTTTGCATTGAAGAGTTATTGTCCATTAGGTGCAAAACAGAAGTGACCTTAGTACAGGCATGTTGCACAGTGCAGGGTACAGGATGAGGTCAACAGTCTTTTGGGAGCAGTGCTGATTGTAAAGTCTGACAGCAGCAGGAAGGAAGGACCTGCGGTACCTCTCCTTCACACACTTAGGGCGCACTCACACTGTTCTTCCGCACTGCGCCAAAACAGGTTTTTCGGCTAAAGCCTAGTGCGTTTGACCAGTGTGAGTGCACCCGCTCAACGCATAGCTGCGGCCAGCTGGCCGTCCACGGCCCGTCTGAGAGAGGTGGGCTTTAGTAAAACGCGTTTGCACGTGTACGAGCATGAGCGTGCGCACGTGTACGAGCACGAGGCCTACGGCGGTTCTGAGGTCATTTCCTGTGCGCCTGTTGGGACGTAGAAAAAAGAAGGCGGGACCATGCGCGGACATTTCAAACAATGGCGGTGAAAGGTTCACGTTGGTGTGATGCGGAGGTGGAGTGTTTACTGCAGATTTGGTCGATGAAAAGATTCAAAAACAGTCGACAAGACGCACAAAAACTCAGAGGTCTACGGAAAGATCTGGAAACAAAGCCACGCATCGCCATGACGTCATCAATGCGTGCGGAGCTGCCCAGTGCTGTGAGAGTGACCTGCAGGGGGTGGGACTCCTGCACCAGCAGCCATGACAGCTTCTCCATCATCCTGCTCTCTCCCGCCACCTTAAAGTCCATCCATATATAAAAGGATGCATCATAAAGCACTATCGGAAAAAACAGCCACACAGTAGGTCGGACATCTCATGAGAAGGTTGAATAATCCTCGGAGAATTAATAAAACTTGAATCAATAATGTTTATAAAAGCTCATTGTATTATTTAGTGTTTGACTGTAAGCGTCCAGAGGAAGGAGCCGTCATCACTGAGACCACAGGAACATTTTTATTTACAGTTTTTAATAAATATTGTGTCGGTGTAGAGTAAAACGTGCTGCTTCTCAGTGGCAACAGGTCATTTTGAATCGATCCAAGCACCTCAGTGAACTCCTTTAACGTACACGTATAACAACGATCCCACTGCTGATGGAACGAACCAACCATTTAATCAAAGTGAGTTAGAGGGAGGGGATTATTAAGCGCAGAGATAAGTGGTCTAAGTGATGATGTGTTAATATTCATAAGAAGAGAAAGTCAAAGACGAGAGGGGGGGGGCAGTGTAAAGAAGAGATAAGGGTTCGGGTTTCAGCGTTATCTCATCGTTAATGGTATTTCCAGTCCGTATCAAGATCGGCGTCAAACGCAGAGGAATGTATTTATAGAGACGTGATCGTCTTCTACAGTATAAGAGCTTCTCAGGTGACTTCTACTGAACTGGAGAGAAGAGCTCCAGTGTGCAGGGAGGCGGACCGCATGTTCTGTCCTTGGTGAAGGAGCAAATGTCTTCTGGCTCCCATTTGCAGCTGTGTAAGAGCATCATTTCCTGTGTTTATTTCATGGAAGTGGGGCCTCAACAACAGTACTTTCCATTTCATTCGACACACACGGTGGTGTGGTGGTTAGCACTGTCGCCTCACAGCGAGAGGGGGTCTTGGTTTGAATCCCAACTGGGGCCCTTCTATGTGGAGTTTGCATGTTGTCCCCGTGTCTGCGTGGGTTCTCTCCGGGTTCTCCGGTTTCCTCCCACAGTCCAAAGACGTGCAGGTGTTCGGTTCATTGATGACTCTAAATCACCCGTAGGTGTGAATGGTTGTCTGTCTCTGTTCGTCTCTGTGTGTCCTGTGATAGACTGGCGTCCTGTCCAGGGTGGACCCCGCCTCACGCCCGATGTCAGCTGGGACAAGAGGCTGAAGATGAATGAATGAATGAAACTGCTGCTTTTGCTTAATGCCCCCTACTTTACTGGAGGCATGGTTGCAGGGGGATATCTTGCGGATGCACCGACACAGACTGTTTAAGAGAAGCTGGATGAACTAAAGTAGCACTATCACTGTATTCCCAAGAGGGATTGCTTGAATAACAATCGAGTCTCTTTCTTTTTGTCTGTCGAATGTGGAACAATGTATAACATGGTGCCAAACATCGTCGTCTGGCTTCCACGCTCGTCTCTTTGGTTAAACAGAGTAGGGAATATGTAAAGGGGATGTCGAGGAGCGGAAGAAATGGAAAGGGAAAGGGGTGTGTTTGTGTTTTAATTGTTGGAGGAGCAGCCAGACAGAGCTGTGAATTATTGAGCAGCTTCCTGTCTCTGTTGGGAGGGTTGAGAGAAGGAGGAAAGGGCACATTCAAACCCTATGGCATGTGTGCAAAATTTAGAGGGAGGCCTGTTATATTTAAAAATGAGAGAAGCTCAGTCAGTGGAGCTCGACCACGACGACAGGAGAGAGAAGAGCGGGGAGTGTTTGAGATGACTGTGGACTTGGACACACGATGATAGTGTTACAAACTTTGATTTGAAGGTCACGCCGACACTGTACCCGAACACACTCCCAGGGATCCAATCGGACCAACTTTTAAATTGCTGCAAAGGGAACATGTTCTTCCTCACCTTGGGAATGTCACCCTTACCTAAAAAGCTGCTTTGGTAATTATAACCGAGGCCATTTACAGACATTACACTGGAATTGGATTGCACCATAATTAAACCACAACACAAGAGCCACCTCCTGTTTGTTAGAGATGACGCTCCAGGAAGTCGTTCAGTCTTGAATCTCTTTTCTCGGTCACCTGTGAGTTCAACTTTTGTATTAGAGCGTGCTTTGAAAGTTGTTGTCTTGTTTACATGGAATGATTGTGTTTTCATGGTGGATGGTGGCAACATACATGTTCCTCTGGACTCCACACGGAGATCTTCTATCCCTATTCTCCTTTTGGTTTAGATCAGGGGTGTCAACCTGATCCAGTAAAGGGCCGTGTGGCTGCAGGTTTTTATTCCAACCAATCAAAAACACACCTGGTCCAACAAATCAGCTGTGTGAAGACAGTTCAGGTGATTGAGGAAGTCGAGTCCGGTGTGTTCATAAGGAACTCGGAGTAGAGCCGCTGCTCCTTTGCGTTGAAAGGAGCCAGTTGAGGTGGTTCAGGATCATCTGGTAAGGATGAACCCTGGGTGCCTCCCTAGGGAGGTGCTGGGAGGAGGCCTCGGGGAAGACCCAGGACCAGGTGGAGAGATTAGATCTCCACACTGGCCTGGGAACGCCTCAGGATCCCCCAGTTAGAGCTGGTTAATGTGGCCCGGGAAAGGGAAGTTTGGGGTCCCCTGCTGGAGCTGCTGCCCCTGAGACCTGATCCAGGATAAGCGTTGAAGATGAGATGAGATGACTTGCAGTTTCACCATCACACTCGTTCTCTTGTGATAATAAATAGCTGATTGTTGTCGCTCTACCCTATTTTTACTTGTGTCTTCGCACCATCTGAAGGGGGTAAGACGTACAGGAATAAGTGTTGTTGGCTTTGAGAGATGCTGTTGGATCGTGTTCCTTATCACTCATACATACGTGCTCATGCATATTCATGAGAACTTCCAAGATAGCATGTCTCTTTTGTTTATGTGAAACACAAACATGTAAAGACATATGCACATATATACGTACATACACACGCACAACAACACATGCTATCCTACCTTCCTCTCATCAACTGTCAGGCTGAGACTTGGCGCCCCAGATGCATTTCAATCACCCCATCTGGGAAAAATGAGAGCAAAGACTTCCCTTGATATCCAGAAAAGCTAGATTTTCATTTAAATGTTCAGTCTCTGCAAGAAAGGGAGCAGTGAATGGAAACGCACACGGGTGAGAGATGCGTAATGTCATTAAAGTGGAAGAGTAATCATCCCCGGCCTCCGTGGAAGTCCGGGCTGTCAGCTGCGTTCGGCTGTCTGCAGCTCGGATGATCAAACCTCTGCGTTGCTATTTAAGCCCAACAGACATATTGGATTACATTAGGATGTGATACATGATAGGATATGACTTCATTAAGTATCCACGGTAACAAACAGCTTTTAAATCTCCATTATCGGGGCTTAAAATCTAATTATGAATAGAACAATGAAAGCAAATGTTACAGCTGCTCCTGTCCCGTCTGTCTTTGTTTTTAATTATTGCATTCAAAACTTGGTGAAACGTTTTCTTTACACACGTGTGACTGTAGCAATAATAGTGTCTTATTACATTTAAGGAAGCTTTGTGTTAAATTAACCTTCTCTATTTACTGAAGTGACTCGTTCAGCGTCTGAATATTTGTGCATCAAAGCTCCTGTGGATGTTTGTCGTGAGCAGAGCCGTATCACCTCTGTGTGGGTGTGTGTGTGTGTGTATGTGTGTGTGTGTGCTTGTGTGTGTGTGTGTGTGTGTGTGTGTGTGTGTGTGTGTGTGTGTGTGCTTGTGTCGGTGTAAAACAAAACTTTACTCACACATTGAATCTTTCAACTGTTGAAACCCACCCAAGGGTACAATTTCAACCTATGGGCTAATGGGTGAACATGAGTTATGTGGTTTTGTAAATGTGTCTATACTTAAAGGTTGAATAAGCAGAACCCCGCCATCTAAGATCGTCGTCTCAACAACAAAATAGAAGTCCAGCAGTGGGGTTGCCAGGTTGGTCAGACCCGGCCCAGTAGCTCCAGGAGAGCGGAGTCTGTTTGAGCCTGTTTGAACCCGTCCCCTCCAGAAAATCACAGCATCAAAACAAGGATTAGAGGAGTTTGACTGACAGTTAGCGTTAGCTGTTAGCGTTAGCCGTTGCAGCTAAGTGCAGATAAAAGTGATGTTAGCATCCAGGAGCAGCGTAGCCATGTGGGCGTGCGTTTGAATGGCGTTCCTCTCCTTTCTCTCAGTCCATGGAGTGAATGCTCTCCCTGTCCTCTTGTCTCCCTGTCCCCTGGTCTCCCTTTCCCCTGGTCTCCCTTTCCCCTGGTCTCCCTGTCCCCTCGTCTCCCTGTCCCCTGGTCTCCCTGTCCCCTCGTCTCCCTGTCCTCTCGTCTCTCTGTCCCCTCGTCTCCCTGTCCCCTGGTCTCCCTGTCCTCTTGTCTCCCTGTCCCCTGGTCTCCCTGTCCTATTGTCTCCCTGTTCTCTCGTCTCCTTGTCCCCTGGTCTCCCTGTCCTCTTGTCTCCCTGTCCCCTGGTCTCCCTGTCCTATTGTCTCCCTGTTCTCTCGTCTCCTTGTCCCCTGGTCACCCTGTCCTCTCGTCTCTCTTGTCCCCTTGTCTCCATGACTAAATATATTTTTTCATGGAAAAGCAATACTTTCATTCTGTCCCCCTCAAAACGCCCCGTGGGTGTTTTATTTTATTTTTTAAACATAGCTTTTAATAAAGATTCAACATATTTAACCTTTAATTCATGTAATGACTCTTCGGGGCAAACTGAGAACAGTGACTGATTAGAGAGACAAGTATAACAAGCATTATGCAGAAATATTGAAGCTTTTAATATATCCGTTTAAAGATCGGGATGCATGAACCATTTAAATATGAAACTCTTGGTGATTTCATCTCCTGAAATCCTCCCGGAGCAGACTGTTGACTGTTGCACGGCTCAGGCTTCACCCAGGACAGAACCGGCACCTTCCCTCGGCTATTTCACGTTATTTGTTGGTCCGTTTACTCGATGTGTATCGGCCATTTTGCTCAAAAATGAATTTCATGCCGAGAAAATGGCCCACGATGCGAAGACCATTGAACCAACCTGTCACAGTCTGACCGATACACTGTGGCGTATTTCCCTTTAATAGACCATTGTGGCTCACGCTGCGGTGTGGCTGCACTGGATTAAATTGGTCCTAATGGCCGCCCTGCCACGGAGAGAGAGAAGCAGTTGTTTGGATCCGTGATATTTCTTTGGATGCTTGACACTGCAAATTGCCTCATTATTTTATTTGTATCACATCTTTAGCATCTGAGGGGGAATGAGTGGACGTGATGAATGCTGCCTGTCCCAGGAAGAGCAGTTTATCAATTTAGTTGGAGAGAAGAACATTTCAGAGATGTATCTTCATTTGTCAGCTTCGAGCCTCTCTGCGTTTGAGTCACTCTGTAAATAACGGGGCTGAACAGCACTCTGCAGAGCCGGGCGCAACACCCAACAGGAGCTCAGTGTCTAATGCACACATCAGGAGCTCTGTATATTACAAATGTACCGAGGAGATGGAAGTGTTGGAGCGTTAACCAGACATTTCACCAAACGTCCAGTGCTTTAAAATGGTTGCAGCATGTTTAATGTGCAGCATGAAGACACTTTGAATCGTGCGTTTGCAGGATCAATCCCTGAGGGTCCTCGAGTAAAGCAGCTTTGACCCCGACTGGAGCTGCTGCAGCGACTCAGAGCGGCTTCAAAGATATTAATGTGTGATATTGTATAAACCTGCGTTTAACCATAATGTCCGTTGGACTCTGTCACATTTAGTTATTGTTTGATTGGTGTTTTTATGCTTATTGTTACTCTGATCCTTTCCCATCTTTGTATTGAAACTGTTGCTTAATCATTTCCCTCGGGAGAAATGAAGCTTCTTGAATTTTGAATCTTGAATCTTGAATCTTGAAGCAGTGTGTGATGATCAGCGGTGTCAAATCCCGTTACCTGGACTGTCCAGTAGGGGTCCCTCTTAAAAAACACAATTCTTTAAGTTTCCATAACTTTAAAACATGTAGATTTGCGTGTTGTGTTTATAAAAGTCTCCATATATATATATATATATATATATATATATATATATTCCTGTTTTCATGTGAAGCACGTCATTTCTTTGTTATAAAGAGCGTTGGGCTGTGTTTCATGGATGAAAGGTGCGATACACATAAAATGTATTATTATTATTTAATAATCCTTAAAACTTCAGCTGAAATATTAAGTTCACAGGGAGAAATAGCATTTCCCACATACAGCACATGGAGAACTTATGAACTGCTTAAATGGGAAGTGATGCGTGCATTGTGTGATGCGCGTGTGTGTGTGTGTGTGTGTGTGTGTGTGTGTGTGTGTGTGTGTGTGTGATGCGCGTGTGTGTGTGTGTGTGTGTGTGTGTGATGCGTGTGTGTGTGTGTGTGTGTGTGTATGTTTTCACACTTTGCTGTGCAGAAATTCATCATCCTCCAGGCGACATGTTTATATTTATCCCCTGTGCTGCTTTGCGAGACATTCACACACACATGCATGCATATGCAATCTCCTTTTAATTAATGACTGTAGTGCTAATTAGGAGGCATGCAACTCTTCAACACCCTCCGACTCGCTCTCATCCACTCTCAGATTCACTCCTCTGAGCAGCACGGTTTTGAGCTGGAAACAGAATGGGGGAGAAAAGGAGGGAGTTTGTTGATACAATGACTTCATATACGGCACCGTGCTCTAGTGATAAAGTAGGGAATGACTTGGTTTTATGGCGCTCGTGGCCACGCAACAATCAGCCTATACGTGTACGATTGTGTGCAGTTGTATGGTGCTCTGTGTTGCCTCTGAGTGGGTTTTTTTTTGGCACAGTCTGTTAAATTAAATCACTGCTGTACACTCGTTCTCACTTCCACAGTCCCCTCTAATGAGCGTGACGAACAGACAGTGCCACCATGTTAAGCCTCTATTCTTTAAATTATCTCCTTCCCCTCCACTTGGTGTGACAAAAGCTACGTCAGCTTAGGACACAAGTGCACAGAGGAAAGTCCAGCTGTGTTTAAAGGGCCCCGCTGACACGATGGACTTTGATCCTGAATTGAAGCAAGTGATTAGGAGGCTGGAGTCTGGATACCCAGTTAAAGCACTTTCAGTGGACTTTAGAGATGCGAGGTCCTTTAAAACAAGCCCACTGAGTGTGTTTGATCTGCTCTCCTGCTCCCACACACCACATATTTGGCATCACACGTCGCAACATTTGACCCTCCTGTTCCCCTCAAATGGGACCAACTGCGTTTATCCTTGGGGTCAATTCGACCCCAGCAATTTAAACATCCAGAAAATCCTAATTTAAGATGTTACTCAAGTGTTAACGTCAGGTATTCACGTATTATTTAGTTTTATTTATAGTATTTGTAATGAAAGTTAAGTCCATTATCAAGGAGAGCAGCACGTGTTACGTTCAGAGTCAATTTGACCTCAGGAAAAACAATTTCAAACATTTCTAAATGTTTGAATTGTAAAATAGAAATTATCAAATGAACCCAAAGGAACAACGCTGCGAGTAAGTGTGTGTGCAGGACAATGAATAAATATAATCATGTCGATTCATGGTTTTCCCAGTTGTCCTCGTAAAATTAGGAAATATATAAAGAAAAAAGAAACGACGTCAGCCGTTGTTTAGAGAATTCAAACTATGAACGGGGTCAAATTGACCCGGAGGAGAACAGGAGGGTTAAAGCACTTTCAGTGGAGTTTAGAGATGCGAGGTCACTGCGTGTGTGTGTGTGTGTGTGTGTGTGTGTGTGATCTGCTCTCCTGCTCCCTCACACCACATATTTGGCATCACACGTCAGTAAAAGCTGTGAACAGGCAGCAACATGGACGCCCTGACGGATGATGAGATCGTCGGGGCGTCTTTAACACCACGGTTGATATCATTACGGTCCGTCATCAGAGCCATGCGGCGTGATGGACGTGACGACAGGAAGCCTCCGGTGCATTAAAGCTGCGTTCACACTGCAGGTCTCAACGCACGATTCCAGTTTATCGCTCAAATCAGATTTTTCGTTTGTCGGTTCACATCACGTCTGTAAATGTGTCGGTGTGAACAGCTGACGCTCCTGAAGTGACCCGCATGCACAGCTGATCATTGATGACATCACGCCACAACAGTGCAGCGTGGGTCAGAATGACGTCATTAGAGATGACCTGGCCGTTCAGAGTGCGGTCTCATCTCATCTCATCTCATCTCATCTTCAGCCTCTTATCCGGGGTCGGGTCGTGGGGGCAGCAGCTTTAGCAGGGGACCCCAAACTTCCCTTTCCCGGGCCACATTAACCAGCTCTAACTGGGGGATCCTGAGGCGTTCCCAGGCCAGTGTGGAGATCTAATCTCTCCACCTGGTCCTGGGTCTTCCCCGAGGCCTCCTCCCAGCTGGACGTGCCTGGAACACCTCCCTAGGGAGGCGCCCAGGGTTCATCCTTACCAGATGATCCTGAACCACCTCAACTGGCTCCTTTCAACACAAAGCAGCAGCGTCTCTACTCCGAGTTCCTCACGGATGCTGAACTTCTCCCCCTCTCTCTAAGGGAGACTCCAGCCCCCCTCCTGAGGAAACCCATTTCACACGCTTGGACCTGGACCTGGTTCTTTGGGTCCTGACCCAGCTTTCATGACCATAGGTGAGGGTAGGAACCAGGACTTAGCGGTAGATCCAGAGCTTTGTCTTCCTCAACTCTCTTTTAGTCACAACGGTGCGGTAGAGCGACTGCAGCTCCGCCCCCGCTGCTCCGATTCTCCGGCCAAACTCACGCTCCATCGTCCCCTCACTCGTGAACCAGATCCCGAGGGACTTGAACGCCTTCACTTCTGATACTTGTGGCATTTGTGTTCACACTGTCAAGAACAAATCAGATATGAGTCACATGTGAGCGGAAACATCGGACTCACGTCACTGGAACTGCAGCGTGAACGGAGCCTTCGTGAGCAAAACAGGAAGTTCTTTACTAAACCGCAAATAAAACAGTTTCTTAACAGATATCTGACTTGTTCCATGAATAAATGAGTGGGCTTTAAGATCAGTTAACACCTAATGTCAGTTAACGCTGCAGGCCACTTTATATTCACCTGTGGTGCCAGTCAAGCTGCAGAGAGAGACAGTCACAGTGAGCAGGTGTTACATTAACAGCGCCTCTGTTATTCAGGGTTCCTCATATGCATCGACAGTGAGTCAGCATGCAGAATAGCATTATAGCATCAAAGCAGGAAAAACAAAAGGTGAAACTAATTCGTGGCTCGGTTCCATCAGGTATCCCGCTGAGCGTGCACGATACCGGCAATTACTAAAACGCAGGTGTTTTTAAAGTTTGTTAGCGTTCAACGACAGACTGTAAGCTCATGCATACAAGAGATGAACACATTTTGCGTTTTGGACAATAAGCAGCTCGTTGCCTTTTTGCCTGTTTTTTAGGAGATACTTGGATATTTTGATTAAATCTTTGGTGTGTTCAGTTAAGTTTTCCTACAATCAAGCAAGTAACCTGAAACTCATTGCGCAACACAGAGAAAAGGTTAGAAGGTCTCAACTAATAGCTATTGGATGCTACTCTTCTGCTGCAGCCTCAATGTGTCTACCTTCATTTGGCAGGTTTCAACCCCTAAAAACCGCCTCTCTGTCAATAAGTTCCCTCACTTTCTTGCAGTTCGGCTCATTTCTTGTGGAAGTACCTGTTTGTTTTGTGTTGTGCAGCTCTGAACACCAGTCGTCCTGACGTTTGTTCCCCTGATTCAGCTCAAGTTTGATTGATTCTTCTGCTTTTCTCCACCAGGTGTCGAGAGGGTTACCAGGGAATCCGCTGTGACCAGTTTCTGCCCAAGACCGACACCATCCTCTCCGACCCAAGTATGTTAATACATGTTTACTTCAGTGTGCTCAGTGTGCCCACATATCATTAGACTATAACATCATAAACATGAGGGAAACTGAGGGTGTGGGTGTAACTCACTAAGAGTAAAGGTCCACATGAAGAAACATCTACACCAGCATCTTCTCTACGTGCAAACAAAGGACACAACAAGTGAAATATGATTTTGTTGGGTATATTTTCACATCCAGAGATCTTTTTGTAATATGCATATGTGGTATTGGTAATGCTGTAAGTCATTGCATTAGCAATCATGAGCCCCATTCACACATGTACTGCAAAATTGAAAGTGTAGACATTACCCGGCGGAGCTGTATGAGACTCCCGGTCCAACGGATTCTGACATTTTTATCCTTAGACAGACTTTACCCTGCCATCTCCTTTGTACGAAGACCGTTCAGGCGTTAAGTGTATATCTCCGTCCACGTTATAGCGCAAAATCCGCCTCAAACAATGTCATGCATGTGCCAAAGCAGCAGGTGGGGATAGCTCTCCTCACAGGAAGGTCATTTCAGCCAATCACAAGGCTGGAAAAACTCATGTCAAACCGAGGTCGGGCAGATTCCTTCACGTGGACTGACAGTGAAGTTGAGTTACTTCTCATTGTCACTCAGCAAAATTCAGGATAATGTGGATTGGGAGTCGTGTGAGTCCGAGTACAGCACCCACGTCAGCTGCTACCGTTACCGTCGCACAGTGTGACGTCAAACAACGTCGACAACAAATTGCGGTTTTCCTCGGTTTTCCTGTCCACACATGAAACCGGACTCTTCCTAAAAGTTAACCCCGGACTCCAGTTACAAATAACTCAGGTTTCAGGAGCAACAATTGCATTTAAGTGTGGATGAAACAGAGAAACACACAGTTTAAAAAATACCTGTGTTCGTGTGGACAGTCAGGGGCCCTGGATCGTGAGCCCATGTGTAAACAGAGCAGCTCGTTGTGCGGTTAGCGATGGGGCGCGTTGATGACGTTTCTATTACGCTGCTGCCGACACCAGAAGGAAAAACCTCTGACGGCGTACAAGAGGGGTGATTGGTTGAGAGAGCAACACCAAAATCATCAGACAAATTCAATTAACGTTGGGAGACTCTGTTGTTAAGGACCAAACCACAAACCAGCGCGCTGTGCCCAGGCTCCACCCCTCGCCTCGACACGGACGATCTCCTGTTGTGTGTGTGTGTGTGTGTGCGGCTGCAGATTGGTTTCTTCTCTAACACGAGTCCTACTGCAGATCAAATCCAGTTATGCTGAACTTCTCTTGTGCATCTTATATCTGAGGGTTCGGTGCAGGTCCTCAGGAGCCCTGCTGGCTTTTGATCTTGCCACCCAGATAATTGCACTCGCACTAATTGCATTCACCTGGCATCCATGGTGAGCCTCAGTCCCTGATTAGAAAACCAGCAGGGCTGTGGGTTTAAATTTGAACACCAATGCTATTACATGCATTGGTACACACAGTGAAGCAGGGATATTACAAAGCAGAAAAATAACCCTTAAAAAGTTCTGACAATGACTTTAAGTGAATTTCGTCTTTTTGTGCAGATGAAATGATAAAATACTGCAAACTCTTCAGTATCCATGATGTTAAAAATAACATCTGACGCTCCAAACAACCTTCAAGTTTTCTTTTTTGTTTCAGTTCCAATCATTTGTGTGTGGACGCCATTTCAGCCTTAACTTCTTAGCTTCTGCCATCTTTTAGGGCGCACTCACTCTGTCCTTCCGCACCGCGCCAAAACAGGTTTTAGGGGTAGAGTCTAGTGCGTTTGACCAGTGTGAGTGCATACGTTCCACGCAAAGCTGCGGCACGCTTGCCGTCCACGGCCCGTTTGGGAGAGGTGGGCTTTTGTAAAGCACGTTTTCACATGTACGAGCACGAGCGTGCGCACGTGTACGAGCACGAGGCCTACGGCGGTTCTGAGGTCATTTCTTGTGCGCCTGTTGGGACGTAGAGAAAAGAAGGAGGGGCCATGCGCGGACATTTCAAACAATGGCGGCGAAAGGTTCACGTTGGTGTGATGCGGAGGTGGAGTGTTTACTGCAGATTTGGTCGATGAAAAGATTCAAAAACAGTCGACAAGACGCACAAAAACTCCGAGGTCTACGGAAAGATCTGGAAACAAAGCCACGCATCGCCATGACGTCATCAATGCGTGTGACGTGTTACGGCGTGATGACGTATAGGCAGCAAGAAGCATTCTCCGAGGCCCAGGTAGTGTGAGTACAAACGGGCCTGGAGGGGGGGACAAGGACCCTAAAGCACGGGGCGCGGGACGGAGGCACAGTGGGAGGGCGCCCTTAGTTTCTGCTCTTTCTTTACTTTTCCTTTCCTCGTCTTTATCAAATACCCTCTCTCACTCAGGCTAATGTCACTTTTATCCGTATGTCTTTATCTCCCAAAGACACGGCCCTCTCAATGTCATACAGGCGGAGGAAAGGAAAGAACACAGATTGCCCTAACGTCTGTTCTTACTGCTCGCTATCTGTGCCGTATTCATTTCCCCGATCCTCGCAGCTCATTCTGAAAAATATGCCACCTTGTCATCGGGGCACTAATGTGGCAGTACAATAGCTTATCTGTGACTTTTCTACCAACAAGGCAAACGCTGTAACAGAACCATTCACCGTAAAAGGACAGAGCTGTGCCTTTGGGGATTTTTACCTCATAATTCATAATTAATATTATGCAATTTAAATGTCTGTATTAACCCTCCTGTTGCCCTCAAATTTGACTAACACCATTTATTCTTGGGGTCAATTTGACCGTAGCAGTTTAAACATCTGGAAATTGATCATAATCAATGTGTGACTGAAGTTAAGTCGGGTACTTTATGTTTTTATTTAACAGAATGAAAAATATCACTGATGTTAAACTGCATGGAGGGATTTCTGTGTGTGTGTTTTAAAGTAAGTCTGTTATTTTAAGTGCTATTTTGTGTTATTTGTAACATCTGGAATGAAAGTAACGTCCGTTATCAAGGACAGCAGCATGAATTTGACCTCATATAAGATTTGAATTGTAAAATAAACAATAATAATAATGATTAAATCATCCAGATGATCAAACTGACCCAAAGGAACACCGATGCCACAAGTACATGTACGATAAGAACAATAAAAAATATATGTAATCATGATAATTTTAGGTTTTTTATGAGTTGTCTCCATAAAATGAGGAAAAGTCATAAATATAAAGCAAAAAAACAAAAAAAGATGTCGTTATTTAGAGATTTTAAACATTAAATGGGGTCAAATTGACTCTTAGGAGAACAGGAGGGTTAAGAACATGTCCTCCTCGATTGCAAAGGAGAATGTGCCATAAATGAGAAATGTAAATGAAACGTGGCGAATGCAACAACAGTGTTATCACTCGCTGCTGTTTTGTTAATATCCTTTACTTTCCAGATCATTAATTAAGTTTCCGTAATGAGCTTTTTACCTCCGAGCGAGTATCGGGGTAATTGTCCTTGTTGGAACAACACTGGTGTTCACTGAAGTGACACCCGGAGCGTTGTTGGTACACCAAACCCACTGACCTGAACACGCCGGTGGCTAAGAGCTGGTGTCGTCCTCATCACTTAAACACTTTGTCAAATGTCAAAACGAAACAGTTGTTGAAGCTTTATCTGCTGATCGTTGTAAAGAAGACGTTCAACTCATCGCGTCATCATTTCTCAGTCATTTACCTTTGGGTAGCTGCCATAACTACACATATATACATGTATTTATTTATTTATTTATTTAACATGAGTAAGAAAATACAAATGTGTCTGACATCTGAATAAATCCACTTTAACTGCTTTAATCTGCATGAAACTTTATTTTGGTGGTTTCCTGTTGTCTGACATTGTAGGTAACACAACACGTCTTATAACATATATTATATTTATATATAAAACGTCTATTTAATGCAGTTAAATAGCCGCTTAATGGCAGCTTGAAGCATGCGATCGCTGTGACGACAGCTTAGCCTCTGGGAGCAACAGCTAATATGTTGTGCTCTCCGGTGTTTCCAACGGTAACACATCGTTTACAGTCCGATTGGCAACTTGAGACGCAAGAAAGGACAGGAAGTTGACATTTCTACGAACATAAATATCTGCAAATGAATGCAGATGAATAACATAAAGCTAATGAAAAGATTGATCATCATGAGACGATAGCTGGTGTTGCCCGCCTCCTTTGCTCTCCACATGGACTGTTGACCTGCACGAAGCACGCTGCGACGTGATTGGTAAATATCATTCAGACTACAAATGGAAATCAAACCGCTCCCACTTCACAGATCATGTCCTGTCGCCTAAAGATACAGAGATTAAATGTTGGTCCCCGCTTACTTTTGGTTTCACAACGGACATAAACTCTGGTCTCCTGGGTGAAACTCTCTAACCTGACTCCTCCAGATGGATTGATTCTTATGATTCTCATTGTCTCAGCTTATCCATCTTTTGGAAGAGGCAGCGTGCCGTCCACGGCCCGTTTGGGAGAGGTGGGCTTTAGTAAAGCACGTTTGCACGTGTACGAGCACGAGCGTGCGCACGTGTACGAGCACGAGGCCTACGGTGGTTCTGAGGTCATTTCCTGTGCGCCTGTTGGGACGTAGAAAAAAGAAGGAGGGACCATGCGCGGACATTTCAAACAATGGCGGTGAAAGGTTCACGTTGGTGTGATGCAGAGGTGGAGTGTTTACTGCAGATTTGGTCGATGAAAAGATTCAAAAACAGTCGACAAGACGCACAAAAACTCCGAGGTCTACGGAAAGATCTGGAAACAAAGCCACGCATCGCCATGACGTCATCAATGCGTGTGACGTGTTACGGCGTGATGACGTATAGGCAGCAAGAAGCATTCTCCGAGGCCCAGGTAGTGTGAGTACAAACGGGCCTGGAGGGGGGGACAAGGACCCTAAAGCACGGGGCACGGGACGCACACACAGTGGGAGTGCGCCCTTAGTGAGCGGCTAACCGAATTAAGGATACCGCTGCCTTAAATTGAGTCTAGATCAGGATTTGCATGCGTTGCGTCACACATTCCCCTGGCAAATAGCTCCAAATTGCACGTTACCAGACTGATCTGAGGGTAAAGGCTGGTGGTGGATGTGGAGTTTGGGGCTCTTATAACTACGTCACCTTACTTCTGCTATAATAACCATGTCCACTAGGGTAACAACAAACGGAAATACGGGTTCTGTATCAGCTGCTCGTGCAATTGACCTTTAATGTTCGTTGGCACATGTAGGATCCATGAGGGGGGGTGTCGTGTCTTGTTCGTGACTTTTTCATGAAGAGAATTGAGTTTCAACATCAAGACACAAAGTTTATCTCACAGCCTAAGTCAATTACTGATTATTAATGTATTTATTGGCCCTATAAATCTAATTTGTCTGGGAGTTACCAGGTCGTTCCTGAAGAATGGAGGACTTGAAAAAAGTATTTTCCAGTGTTTGGCATCCGAGCTGAACCCCAGACACACACCTGACTCCTTTCTGCTTGTATCAGCTTTACCTCACACCACTCTTCCTCATTAATTTCTATTGTTATTCATCTATTCTTTGCTTCTTTCTCTAACTCTCTGCCAAATCTCTCTCCTCAGTTCATCTCCTGAAATTAAGAATTGATCTGTCTGCTTTCAGGTCGTTCTCCTCACTGGCGTCCATCCCTCTCTCTCTCCACTGCCGTCTTTATCTCTGTTTTATGTTCTCTACTATAAAACACACTGTTGCATAGCCTTTGGGTTGCTTCTTCCAGTAACACCATCTCTTTTCCTTCCTTTCTATTTTATTCCGACGACTCGCTGCTTCAAAAAGTTGGTAAGTGCAAAGCAGGAGAAGAAGAGAGGCAGATCGTGTCCTCCCTCTTCTTTCCTCCCCCCTCAGATAACCTTGTCACAGCATCACTCTCCTTGACTCCTCCGCTCGCAGCTCATCAAATCCTAATTTCCCGGGTTACCTTTGTGTCTCGTGCTCCAGCTTGCCTCAGTGTTGACATCCCTGTTCCAAATTTCCCTCCAGACAGCCCCCTGTTGCCCCCATCTGTCTCTTGCTAACTTCCTCCGTGCCATCCTTCCCTCAACTCACATCTTGTCCAAGCATCAGACTTCATCCCTTCTCCCTAGACTCTAGTTCTCCGTCCGACTCTTCTCCTCAGACAAAGTGGTACGGGCCTCAGATGGACTGAGGCTTAAATTGTGCCAGCTAAAGAGGTTCACCAGCAGGGCACGCAAACGTTGCCAAGGACCTCTGGTACGCCACGGCCTCGACGGAGTGGAAGGAAGGGCGTGAGGGATGTTGGATAGAAGTGGTGCATCTTCTGAGTTGGGCTATCACGCTTTCTCTGCGTCCCAGAGAACGGAGAGAGAGTCACGAGTCGAACGGCCGCACAACAGTGACAATGACAGTGAGACACAGAGAGGGAGTGAGAGGGAGATCTTCCTATAATTTAATCAAATCAGAGCAGTTTTTAAAAGGAGCTGTACTCAACATTAACAACATTAATGTAGCAGCAAATTAACCTTGTCTATGTAAAGATACAGTGGACGGCGTCCTGAACGACAAGCGACGTGTTACGGCGTGATGACGTATAGGCAGCAAGAAGCATTCTCCGAGGCCCAGGTAGTGTGAGTACAAACGGGCCTGGAGGCGGGGACAAGGACCCTAAAGCACGGGGCACGGGACGGAGGCACAGTGGGAGTGCGCCCTAAGGTTGGGAAAAAGGGGCTGGTTTGTCTCAGGACACGAACGCCGGTCCTCAGGAACTACAGTGCGTCACTTTTGGTTTAATTATATTTAGGAACTCTAAATGAGGACAGACTGACTGACTGCCTCTAAAGGATGGACAGACAGCTCCAAACAGTGGACTTGATGTTTGTGTGTGTTCTGTTTGCCAGAGCGTGTGCGTGTGCGCGCGAGTGTGTGTGTATTGCTATAAAGCCTTCCTGATCCAATGTTAACTGCTCTCATAAACAAGCACCTGCCAGATGTGAGCCTCTGCCCACAGAGGACTCCTCGTGTCTGGGGGACAAGGACCCTAAAGCCCGGGGCACGGGACAGACGGACAGTGGGAGGGCGCCTTTAGAAACTCAGTGTTCAAACTCAGATCCTAAAGTCTCCAAATATTTCAGGGAAAATGTGTCAAAAGCTGCGTCTGGATTGCTGCCATTTGATGGGACGGTGCATCCATATATAACATCTCATGTGGTGTGAGCGTCCTACGTGTTGGAAGGAGCTGACACAGAATAAGTGTGATTTAATGTGTGATTGTTTCATCATAAATATGTAAACACCGTTTCAGCTTTAGAAGAGGAATTCAAAGGTTTATAGATTTTTAAACAGCTGACTAAAATCTCAGACGAGCAGAACGTATCATGTTTGGTGAAGGATGTCACAGCGTTAAGACTTCAAGGCAGAGGCGGATGGTGTGCACATTCAACCCCCACTGGGCGCAGAAGCAGGAAGAAAAAGCAGCGTGCAAAGGAAACAGGAGAGCCTGTCTGTGAGTTCTGCAAGCTCCAAAAGTACTGTTTTATTAATGCAGTGTTTTTATCAGACAACAGAGCCTGATACTGGATCAATAAGAGTTCTTTTGTAAGATCTAACAGCCCAGTCATAAAGGTTCATAAAGTGTTAAAATGGGTGCGATGAAACTCAGAGCCGAATCAAACCACAGGCCTCATTTATAAAACTGTACCGCGCAGATTCGCACACAGTCTTTCCTTCATACGTATCAATAAATTCCCACCTGCGGTGAATTGTGCGGGGATGATCTCTGCCCAGTGTCACCCCACTTTTACTCCCACTATCTGCAATAAATGGCATAATGTTTAATATGCTGTCTAATGAGGACGTTAGACTGACTGACGTGAGGAAAATGACACAGATTAAGGAGGAAAAAGGAGCTTTACGGAGGTGGAGCACTGCAAAAATGTGTTGTTTGGAAGCATCAGTGGAGACGTTTCAAATAAATATAAACTGTGTGGAGGCGACACGGTGGTGTGGTGGTTAGCACCCGGCTGGAGGCCTTCTGTGTGGAGTTTGCATGTTGTCCCCGTGTCTGCGTGGGTTTTCTCCGGGTTCTCCGGTTTCCTCCCACAGTCCAAAGACGTGCAGGTGTTGGGTTCATTGATGACTCTAAATCACCCGTAGGTGTGACTGGTTGTCTGTCTCTGTTCGTCTCTATGTGTCCTGTGATAGACTGGCGTCCTGTCCAGGGTGGACCCCGCCTCACGCCCGATGTCAGCTGGGATCAGATCCAGCCCCCCTTCCCCCCAGCGACCCCGACAGGGACAAGAGGCTGAAGATGAATGAATGAATGAATGAACTGTGTGGGTTTTTTCTGCTGACTCAGCCGTATTTCACAGTGTTTCCATTGATTGACGCTGATTCCCGAGTCAGAAAAACTTGACTCACAGGTGATAGTTGGCGTGGGAATACGCACGCTTCTCCGCAAAATCATTTGCCAACGCAAGGTTTCTGTGCGCGGCAAGCTTCATAAACGAGGCCCCAGGTGTTGTGTAAGAACTTCCAACCAGCGCGGACGGTCTCAGGGGTGACTCGTGACTCAGCGATGTGCGCTTGGTTCTCAGACTGCTGCTGAAGCTCACCACAGAGTTTGTCACCTAAACGGCTCGATGGGACGTGTTTGAGATCAAAGATTTGTCTCGGTTTCCCCTGCATCTGTCGGAGAGGAACAAAGGCTGTTTGTTGTCACCCTTACAGTATGTCAAATCCTTCCAGTGCAGAAGAGACGCCGTCGAAGCTGCTTTTGTTGCAGAGACGTCTTTTGTTGTTCAATCTGGGAGGTTGTTGTTTTGCACTACATCCATTCTGAGGAGGATGCAGTATTCAGGAGCTAACGCGGACTAGACTCTAAATGTATTCTCTTTGAGTAGTGTTCTCTCTCTCTCCTCTGCCGTACCTCAGTCTCTCTCTTAACCACTTTCATTATCTATATACAGCCCCTCCGCACTCATTGTCTCGGTCACAGATTGAAAAACATATTCAACCCTTCTGAATCAAAGGCCCGTGAGCCGAGAGAGTCTAGCTTTTACGACGCTCCGAGGCAGACTCAGAATCAGCACCTACAGAGCAGGACGTGCGTCGCATCACACCCCAGACGACGTAGAGAGAGATCCAGAGATTTAAATCTGGAGACAAATTAAATCCGCGCTATCTTTATGAGATCTGATTTCATGCTCGGCAGGTTTGCGTGCACCGCGGATGATAACGCCGCCGTAATCATGCAAGTCCGTGCAATTTCCCTCCGAACACACATGCCCGTGTGTGTTTCACATTGTGTTGCATGTTTCAATCCGTGAGATATAAAGGAAGCATAAAATGTGCAATTGCTTTGAGCTTTATGCTTTTATCATGGGCCAACTGTTTGAGACGAGGGCGATGCCGGTCACCTTGGATCGTTACAATAATGCTCGACTGAGCATCGACACGGGATATTTATTCACAAATGTGCAGAAACTTCCATTGCAGCTTCAGCCTCGCAGTGACGCTCTGAAAAGGATTTGATTCGGTTTAAAGTATAAGAGGACGAATCCGTGGGACAATAAACAGGCGATGAATTAAGTGTCCTTGGGACAGGCGACGTATATGAGCTCCAGAGGTGATGCTCTGAAACTGACCTTTACACAAAATATCAGTCACTTATCCGCTCATATAGGGCCTCATTTATCGATCTTGCGTGGAAACGGGCGCAGAATCGGTCGTATGACAGGACCCACGTGTGATTTATGAAACATTCGTATCAGACCAATCTCAGCGTACGAATGAGCGGGCCTTGATAAATGCGGCGGCTGACTTCGATCGTCTTTAACATGTTACGCCCTTAAATATTCCTGGTTCGAGGCCTCGCCCACTGAGGTCAGACACGGAGAGGAAGAACGCTGGTTAGAAAATAAACTTTTCCGACGCACAGAGATCGGCTCCTGACGTCCGACATGGAGCAAAATAAAGCTGTGCTTTTTGTCTTAAGGGTGGAATAAAAGGGGCCCATCATAAAAACGCTGTATGGAAAAGAATAGCGGAGGCAGTCAACCCGAAGCAGCGCTCCACTGTGACCCGTGTGCGTGTGTGCGCACTATTGAACCTGCGCTCCTGCTCTGTAGCGGGGTTTGCCAGCGGGGTTATTAGATATCCTGTTAGAGGATCACCTTTGTCACCTAGAAGAACCAAGATGTTAATCATCTGATACCTTGTTTGATTTAATGCAATTGATCGAGGGAGCCGAGCTGTTTTGAAATATAAAAGAATCGCGTGTGTCTCAGGCTCAGATCCATTATGTGGGAGAACAAAGTGCAAACTTTAAGAGCAAAGTGCAAAGTCAATAAAAGCTCCAAGTGTTATAAAGTATTGATAGAGTTTGTACTGGACATGAGCACTGGTGCAATCTAAAGGCCCAAACACTCCAACCCAGGGGTGTCAAAGTGATCCAGGAAAGGGTCGCTGTGGCTGCAGGTTTTCATTCCAACCAAGCAAGAACGCACCTGATCCAACAAAAACACACCTGATCCAACAAATCCACTGTGTGAAGACAGTTCAGGTGATGCATGACTCAAGTCAGGTGTGTTCATGCTTGGTTGGAATTAAACCTGCAGCCACAGCGGCTCTTCACTGGATTACTTTGACACCCCTGCTCCAACCCAACGTCAACGAGTGCAATGAAGGCAGACTGTTGTGTTAGTTTATGGCCCCAAACCTCCCCCCCGATCTCTCCCCAAGTCTCACCCGCTGTGTTTCTGATGCTGACTGACAGGAAACTGAAACTATAGTTGTAGTGGGAGGGACCACGACATGGAGCCGACCGGTGTTCTCCACTGTTTAATCTCTCAAACTAAATCTGTTTAAGAAAAGCTAATGAACAGCGCGATGCTACAGGTGTCATGACAACCAGTGATAGGAAGAGAATACGATCAGCTGTTTAAAGAGGTTTGTTAAAACTTCACAGCTGACGGTCTGATGTGATGCTCAGGAACTTTCCTGCTTTACTTTCCTCCTCCAGATCAAAATAGCAGATCAAGCCTTGAGCAAATGACCAAAAGCACCTTTCAAAAGGGAGATGTCACAGTATGTTGTGTTCACTTCAGCAACGTGTCAATAGGAACCAAACAGGGGCAATATGAGCTGTGTCTGTGTTCGTTATATTGACGCACATATTCTCACTGTGTCTGAACAGGACAGGTGATATTATTATTTTATATACTATCACTAGTTTAATAAACTATAAAATTTGTAGCTGTATTGTAGCTGCTATTGCCACTACTCATCATTGATCATGTTTGCCACCATAATTATTATCATTTTCATATTCTGTCACCTTAGCTGTGCTTGTTTCTACTATTCTGTTGTATTAACTGCCTCAACATATACGTCATATTCACATTACTATAAATATTATAGTTACTGTTAGGCTTTGCTTGCATCTCTGGAAGTGTGTCTGTCTGTCTCTCCCTGTCCATCTGTGTGTCTTTTCTCTCTTTCTCTCTCCTTTTCTTCCTCCCCAACCGGTGCAGACAGATGGCCGTCCTCCACAGAGCTGGGTCTGTCTGACGTTCCTGCCTGTTATAGGGAAGGTTTTCGTTGCCACTGTACTCTACAGAGGAATTGTTGGGTCTATGTAAATCATAAATAAGTCATTGAGTGTGGTCTTTACCTACTCTGTAAAGTGTCCTGAGATAACTTTTGTTATGATTTGACACTATAAATAAAATTGAATTGAATTGAATTGAATTATTCTGTGAGAAAGTCTGTTTATTTATGACACAGCCCCCCCTGAAGTAAATCCCACCAGCCGCCACTGCCTACCAGCAGGCAGCAGTGGTCTGTGCCCGTCACTCAAACCGATATTTACCGTGCAACAATTAGAAACCGCTTCTGCTAAAACAACTCTGTTTTCCATCTGACAGCCTGTTACCGCCGTGCAAGTGCAGAGCTCACGTACCCAATGCCCTTGGTTCAGTGTTCTCAAGTCATGCTGGCACATCTCTTTTTAAGTGCACGCTTGCATGTGTTGTTTCTGCGCTCTCCATTTTGGCGTTTTGGTTTCTGCATGGCTGCGTCTCCACCCTGACGCTCCCACTCAGCTGAGAGGTGAAAAGCAGCGTCTTGGGAGACATCTCGTTGAATTCACACCGTATGAAAGATGAGCAGGAAAGGAGCTGGCTTAACGCTCAGAAGGACTCCACGTCTCTGGGCATCAGCTGTGGAGTCAGCCATCCTTCTTACACTGACGCGTTGTGGCGAGGCAAATCCAAACTACCAGGATAGGGATAAGGAAGTGTCAAGTGTGCATGCTTGAGATCCTCCCGATACCAAAGGGAGGGGCTTTACTGCCTAACAATCACCAGGAGCAGATTGAAACCTTTAAATCCTGGATGGAGATTAGGTTTTTTTTACTTTCCTCTATTATAAATAACATGTATGGAGCTCTGCGGAGGTACGGACTAGTTTAATTGGCCTGTGTCCAGGGTGGAGGAAATGGCAGCAGTCGCCATTTATCCACACTCCCCATTAAAAACAACAAAAGGAGACTCTCTTTGACGGCAGGTCTCTTTGAAAGCACATGAAAAGGATTCATCTTACACATTCATAGTGTTCACTATCTCCTCGAGCACTAGACGACGTGCATTTGTCTCTGCATGCATGAAGACGCTGTGCTGCATTACAGTTAGTACCACAATCCACACACTGCTGCTCAGTAAATCAGACGCACAGTTTGCAAGTGCACATTTAAAGGCGTAGTCCCTCCGCGTACGAACACCAGACACCGAGCCACTGCAGGAGCTTGTTGATGGCTTAAGTTAGGGTCTCCTCCCTCAGTTCATGTCACAAGGAAATTAGTTACAGTTCATAAATTCTGATTTAAGAATGAAACCTGATGTGTAAAATAATTAACTCGTAGATTCTGCAATGATGACTCAAGTCTCTAACTTCAACAACTGGCACGGCACCAAAAAAATGAACCGCTACATTATTTTACGACTCGGTAATTGCTTTAGGAGTTGTATTTAATCAAGTGGACCTATTGCTAGCACTGGCAATAACCTGAGGGAGCGAGCGGACGTTTAACATCATTTACAGGTCATGGCAGTCAAAATACATACATTAGTAATACATTAGTAATGGTGAGTGTGACAGGTCAAAAAAAAGACTGTAGTTCCCAACGTCACGACTCAAACATAAAGGAACAACAAGCGGCTGCAGGTGGAGATCAGTGATAATCACGTTCATCTTAAAGATAAGGGCATAATAAGCATGTTTGAGTTTGAAGATATAACAATATCAATGAATCAATGGAACAAATTCAATTCAATTTTATTTACAGTGTCAAATCATAGGAGTTAGAGTGACCACAGTGCTGTTAATTGTTGCATCTGGGCACATTAAACCTGTCAGTCCTGCATCTGGGCACATTAAATCTGTGAGTCCTGCATCTGGACACATTAAACCTGTGAGTCCTGCATCTGGGCACATTAAACCTGTGAGTCCTGCATCTGGGCACATTAAACCTGTGAGTCCTGCATCTGGGCACATTAAACCTGTGAGTCCTGGATCTGGGCACATTAAACCTGTGAGTCCTGCATCTGGGCACATTAAACCTGTGAGTCCTGCATCTGGGCACATTAAACCTGCATCTTGATGGGAGCAGTTTAAATTCAGGTGCTAAGGGACGGCTTGGGTCAGACAGGACACGTGTAGCTTGGAAATGCAGCAGCTAGGAAATGCAAAGTGGTACCCAGTGACGGTGAGTCTGACTCCACAGCTGTGTGTGTGTGTGTGTCCGTGATTAACTGACCCACACAAGTAATCTAACAGGAAGTCCTGTAATTATAGCGTCCACTGTGATACAGAAGGATTGATCATTAACTGTCTAGGAGAATGAATGAAATGCTTATCCAACAAAAGTGTGGAAGGACAAATATTTTACTAACATTTTCTGTAGAAACTTATCGAGAGGGACCTGTAAATGGGGATGAAACTATTAACTTACACTCTATTATTGGACATTCTTGTACAGTCTTAAACAATAATGGAATAATATGTGTCGGCATCGTCCTTCATCAGTCCTGGAAGTCGCCGACTCCGCCAATACCAAGATTCAGTGGTGCAATATTTCAGCGTGAGAGGACGTCTCATGGCACAGTCCTGATGAGCCCTCTCTCAGTTAGTTTGTGTGTTCTCCACCAGAACACGCGTCATTTCCGCTTTCAACACTTGGACTAAATCTCTGCTCCATGCACGAAACAAATGTTCTGGACTGATACTTAATGAAAAAACTGATGCATATCGTGAGTATTTCTCTAAATAAACGTTGTGAAACTGAAAGTACACATTAGAGAGACCGTTTTGATGATTGATTCATCACCACAGAGCAGAGGAAATGTATTTTTTCTAATTAATAACCATAATGTTTTCAGTGTCAATAACAGCTGAGTCATTTTTGTTTCTGCCTGTAACGACTGACTCCGTTCTGCATTCATCTCTTTTTCAAACGGACAGAAACACATGAGGCTCATTGTCCTCTAAAAGGATGTCCCTCCCTCTGCGCTGAATGCAAAATTGACTACTGCAATCATGCTTAATGGATACTGATCGCCGACGCCGGTTTACTTCCCGCCCGTCTGTTGCCGCGGACAGGGAGAGCGAGCAATCAGAAAAGGAGACTCATTGAATGCACCAATCTCTCCGTGGCGTGCACCCTGCTGTGACTCCGCTCTCGGGTAACACTCACACAAGAGAGTAGCAAATGTTTTGGGTTTGAATATTAAAAACAATAACTTCCGCTCAACGTGGCGTTGCTTTCCCTCATTTATTGTCCTGTTTTTCCACCGAGCGTCTGATCGGGACTGTTGGCCGTGCCCACACACACACACACCCGAATGGATCTGGAAGGCCCAGTTTATAATGACGCATGGGTCTTGTCAGCTGGTGGTTAGTGAAGGATGTGGTGCGGCGGGATGCAGATGATCCCAGAGAAGTGCTCGCTGCTCTGCACCCGCCCTCCAGTCACAGGTCATTAATAACTGGGCGAGCGTGGCAGAGGGGGCAAGGCAGTTCACAGCAGCACATATCCTGCTTCCTCTCCTTGTCCCTGTCTTCCTGTTTGTCTCTACTTCTGGGTTCCTCGTCTCTCCGTCCGCTGCTTAAAGCTTGAGTCCTTTTGTTTGGTTTATTTTTTATCGCAGGAGTTTGTCGGTGGGGTGTGGATCGGACCTATAGACGTGGAAAAGAGATGGATGTCGAATGGTGAAGTGTCTTAAAGCTGCATCCTCTCTAATGTCCAACGTGAATGTAATAATTATTTGGCCAAGCTGCTCCTTTGCGTTGAAAGGAGCCAGTTGAGGTGGTTCGGGCATCTACTAAGGATGAAGGCAAAGCTCTGGATCTACCGCTCAGTCCTGGTTCCTACCCTCACCTGTGGTCATGAAAGCTGGGTCAGGACCCAAAGAACCAGGTCCAGGTCAGGACCCAAAGAACCAGGTCCAGGTCAGGACCCAAAGAACCAGGTCCAGGTCAGGACCCAAAGAACCAGCTCCAGGTCCAAGCGTCTGACATGTGTTTCCTCAGGAGGGGGTCTGGAGTCTCCCTTAGAGAGAGGGGGAGAAGTTCAGCATCCGTGAGGAACTCGGAGTAGAGCCGCTGCTCCTTTGCGTTGAAAGGAGCCAGTTGAGGTGGTTCAGGATCATCTGGTAAGGATGAACCCTGGGCGCCTCCCTAGGGAGGTGTTCCAGGCACGTCCAGCTGGGAGGAGGCCTCGGGGAAGACCCAGGACCAGGTGGAGAGATTAGATCTCCACACTGGCCTGGGAACGCCTCAGGATCCCCCAGTTAGAGCTGGTTAATGTGGCCCGGGAAAGGGAAGTTTGGGGTCCCCTGCTGGAGCTGCTGCCCCCGCGACCCGACCCCGGATAAGAGCCTCAAGATGAGATGAGATTTATTGTAAATTGTATCTTAAATACATTATTCAACGATCCCCAACGTTCATAATTAGAATATTTTTTATGTCTTGGAGAAAAGATGTTATCACAAATGTTCTAGACAAAGTGGAAATGATGTAAATATCAAACTATTTGTACCCAACTCACAGCGATTTCCTGCCTCACATGAAACTGAGTGGAAATAAAGCATTAAATATGTTTATGCTGTTAGACTGACTCTGCTGACTTTGTTATTCAGAACAGATAGAAAGGGGAAGTAAAAGTTCATGAAGAGAAAAACTTTTTATTAAGTGGTTGTTTTTACGGCTACGGCTTAAAGATGCACTGTTTTTAATAAGATGACTCGAGTTTTAAAGTTGTTTATGTTATTTGGTTGATATAAGATCATGATGGCGGACGGGAGTGATATCTGAGCCCAACAGGAGACTCACGTCACGGATGCACATCAAATGCTCTACGTTAGATACACATACGGACACGGACGCAGCCTTCTGTGCGTCCTCTGCGTCCACTTCCTCCGTATTTCTGTCCGTATCCTGAAAGCTCACGGATGCGTACAGATACTTGCTGTTGCTTGGTGATTTAAGCACCTGTCTCCTCTAATGACAGCCCTCCCAACACCAGAGACGTGGAGAGTTAAACGATTATGACAACTCGCCGAGAGCGCAGGTGACAAAAACGTGCTAATGGCCGACAGACCTCTGCGATGGAGCCGTCGGATGAGAGAGAGCTGGAGGAGCAAAATGACTTTAAATCGACTGATCCAAATGGTTTTTTAATGGTCTTTTTTCTAAAGGAGCATCGTGTCATTGTCTGTCAATGGGAGGCAAGTGATGGGACTTTCACTAAGTGCCATCTCTATACAAATCGCCTCTGGACACAAAGACGCGTCCACAGTGGCTGACTATTCATTCACACTCTTCTTCTATTATTGCTTTTTGCTGCTTATTGATCCTATTTTTCTCCAGATTGAATGATTCATCAATATCAATGAACTGCACCTCTTCAGTGGCGAGGACACACTGTATGTGCCCTTTATTTTACCTTTTCCATCCTTACCACTGCCCTTCAAACAGCCTGTGCACACCACTGCCCTCTGGACCTGATCCTGTCTCCAGTCAACCATCCCGCCCTTGGTTCCCCATCTCCTCTCTCTGTTCACACACGGAGCAGGAACCAGGAGAACACACGTCTGTGTTCACACACGGAGCAGGAACCAGGAGAACACACGTCTGTGTTCACACACGGAGCAGGAACCAGGAGAACACACGTCTGTGTTCACACACGGAGCAGGAACCAGGAGAACACACGTCTGTGTTCACACACGGAGCAGGAACCAGGAGAACACACGTCTGTGTTCACACGGAGCAGGAACCAGGAGAACGCACGTCTGTGTTCACACACGGAGCAGGAACCAGGAGAACACACGTCTGTGTTCACACATGGAGCAGGAACCAGGAGAACGCACGTCTGTGTTCACACACGGAGCAGGAACCAGGAGAACACACGTCTGTGTTCACACACGGAGCAGGAACCAGGAGAACGCACGTCTGTGTTCACACACGGAGCAGGAACCAGGAGAACGCACGTCTGTGTTCACACACGGAGCAGGAACCAGGAGAACGCACGTCTGTGTTCACACACGGAGCAGGAACCAGGAGAACACACGTCTGTGTTCACACCCGGAGCAGGAACCAGGAGAACGCACGTCTGTGTTCACACACGGAGCAGGAACCAGGAGAACGCACGTCTGTGTTCACACACGGAGCAGGAACCAGGAGAACGCACGTCTGTGTTCACACACGGAGCAGGAACCAGGAGAACGCACGTCTGTGTTCACACACGGAGCAGGAACCAGGAGAACGCACGTCTGTGTTCACACACGGAGCAGGAACCAGGAGAACACACGTCTGTGTTCACACACGGAGCAGGAACCAGGAGAACGCACGTCTGTGTTCACACACGGAGCAGGAACCAGGAGAACACACGTCTGTGTTCACACACGGAGCAGGAACCAGGAGAACACACGTCTGTGTTCACACACGGAGCAGGAACCAGGAGAACACACGTCTGTGTTCACACACGGAGCAGGAACCAGGAGAACGCACGTCTGTGTTCACACACGGAGCAGGAACCAGGAGAACACACGTCTGTGTTCACACACGGAGCAGGAACCAGGAGAACGCATGTCTCTGTTCACACACGGAGCACAACACTCTTCTTCTATTATTGCTTCTTGCTGCTTATTGATCCTATTTTTCTCTAGATTGAATGATTCATCAATATCAATGAACTGCACCTCTTCAGTGGCGAGGACACACTGTATGTGCCCTTTATTTTACCTTTTCGCCCTTGCCCTTCAAAAGGCCTTTGCACACCACTGCCCTCTGGACATGTAAACTGACCTGATCCTGTCTCCAGTCAACCATCCCGCCCTTGGTTCCCCAGCTCCTCTCTTTCTCTCTTCCTCTGTATAAGTCTTATACAGAGTGAGTTCAGTCTGAACTCATCGCTCCGTGTATCTTTCCGCCCCCCTCAGCTCAGCCTGAATGAAGATGAGTGTCTGGGTATATTAGGACACGCTGCTCTGCTTCTGCTCCACCTCGCTGTGGCTCAACTCCAGGGCCTGTAGTCATTAAACCTCCAAGAACAAGAGAAGTGATCAAGGATCACTGCTCGGGCTGCGTGGCCATATTAAACTGCACTGCACACAGAGGAGCACGGGTCCTTTATAGCTGGTGGGATAAAAATAACTCCAGCTGTCCTCAGATCACCTCTCCCTGCACCATCGTCACACTGGGTTCGACTGTCAGTGTGAAAGGCTCAGACTAACTAACCCTGACTGAGTTAAACATAAAACCTACATGTTCTTATTATAAAGTAATGGCACGTAAAGCAGTCACGTCTGAGAGTTGGATCAGGCTCCAGGGGTCCCTTTGTCTGCAGACGCTGTTGGGTGCAGCTGAAACGCTCAGACAGAAGATGAGACGTTGTGTTAGAGAGGCTATCTGCGTTAGCATCTGGGTAAATATCAAATCAGCTCCACGAGGATGGAGCGCTGTTTTCTTTCCAGTGTCAGTGACTAAATTTACTACAGTTCTGATTCATACATCATTAACCTTAAAGGTCCCTACACATGATACACAGCTCCATTCATTTCCTATGGAGGAGGCGTTAGCGCCCAATGTAGCGGCGTGCAGCGCTCAGATTCACCTCTCTGCCGCTGCGCTCAAAGTTCAAATCTGTTGAACTTTGACCTCGTTGTCGCTGACCTTTCATAACCTCAACCAATGAGATACAAGCTTTGAGTGTGACGTTTACGTTTCCTAGGCAACCAGAGAGCGACATCAAGCCGGTTAGAAAGACGGAGGAAAAACGTATTGTTTGTGTGTCGGAGTTAAAGTCGTACACGATCAGAAACAAAGAGTTGGTGAATGTTTGTCCGTACAGCTGAACGGAGGAGAGGTGCGTAAACGAGCCCACTCAGTGTCCAGAGGTGACACATACACACACACACACACACACACACACACACACTTACTCTACCTCACTGAATCACCAGGGAATGCAAAACTATGACAACCATCCCGTTCTCTGTCGTTTTAGTTTAACTCTGTAACAAACAGCCGAGGCTTTGTCCACCTGAGGTTCAATGATCGTTCTCTCTCTGACACATACACACACACATACACACACACACACACACACACACACACACACACACACTCTCTGCATCCTTTAGACAATATTCTGTCAATTAATATGGAAATATTACTTGTATTTCCTCAAATGTAATCTAATTTACATCTATAACCTGTTTTTGGTGTTACCTCTGAGGTCTCCTCCTCTGTTTTCCCCGGCGAGGGGGGCGTGGCCTTTTACGTGACGTAGAATTGCGGTCTTCTCTACTTATCGTCACTACTTGTGTTTGGAATAGGTTCTGGCCGTGGCACGTAAAGATTTTTAATTTATAAGCAGTAGTCGTCCATGAGCTCAACACCTTTTGACTTCTTTAAATCATAGATAAAGTCAGAGATCCATCAGCTCAGGAACATTCAAATGAAATAAAATGGATTCTGAGGGCGCCCTCACACTGTGCCTCCGTCCCGTGCCCCGTGCTTTAGGGTCCTTGTCCCCCCCTCCAGGCCCCTTTGTACTCACACTACCTGGGCCTCGGAGAATGCTTCTTGCTGCCTATACGTCATCACGCCGTAACACGTCACACGCATTGATGACGTCATGGCGATGCGTGGCTTTGTTTCCAGATCTTTCCGTAGACCTCAGAGTTTTTGTGCGTCTTGTCGACTGTTTTTGAATCTTTTCATCGACCAAATCTGCAGTAAACACTCCACCTCCGCATCACACCAACGTGAACCTTTCACCGCCATTGTTTGAAATGTCCGCGCATGGTCCCTCCTTCTTTTTTCTACGTCCCAACAGGCGCACAGGAAATTACCTCAGAACCGGCGTAGGCATCGTGCTCGTACACGTGCGCACGCTCGTGCTCGTACACGTGCAAACGTGCTTTACTAAAGCCCACCTCTCCCAAACGTGCCGCAGCTATGTGCGGAGCGGTTGCACTCACACTGATCAAACGCACTAGGCTTTAGCCGAAAAACCTGTTTTGGCCCGGTGCGGAAGGACAGCGTGAATGCGCCCTTACAGAGCAGGATTTCTTCCAAAACCGCTGTTCTCAACCCTTTAACCTTCCTCAACATGACCGGATGTTCAGATGTCAAAGTCAAGCGTTAGCTATTTATGTGGCATTTTGACTTTTTATCTGCTGGAGGTAAAGAAATCGAGAGTGAAAGGAAGGATCGGCAGAATGAGAGTAGTGAACTGTACACGAGTTAAGTACATGACGTGCGCCCTGCCCTGCTGAATCACAGGTCGCCCTCTGTCCGTCTCCATCCAGCTCTCCTCACTCTCTCCGCCTCTTTCTTCTATCGCTCTGTCACTCCTCTGTGCCCTTCAGGCGCTGCTTACTCAAACTCTCCTTATCACTTACCAGAACTACCCAAACTCTCTTTTGACATGTCCGGCCCCTCTCTCCTTCTCTCTCATATACCCCCTCGCCCCTGCCTCCTTTATTTCATTACTTTTGGAGCAGTTTACTCTCTCCTACCTCCTCTCTGACTCATGCATCCTTGCAAAAGCCTGCCAGCGAGCCACCCTCCCCTCCTTCTCTCTCCTTCCTTCCTTCCTCCTGGTTCCCAAAAGCCCCAGAGGCGTCGTCAGTGATTCACTGGCTGACCTTCCTCGGCTTCATCTAAAGTCTGGCTGGCTTATTTTTCTCCTTTACATTCCAGCAATCATCCCCGAACACAGCCTCCCTTCGAAAAATGAGAAGTTTAACCTACTGACTGGGAGTCCTTAAACGTACAAGTCATTATTACTAATGTTATATATCATGGTGGAGCTTATTGAATGCTATAAGGTTCATTTAAACCAACATCATTACATTGGTAATTTAATTTACATGGAGACTAATGGGCATAAATATATATATCAACATTAAATTAATCTCTTTGGGCTAAAGGGTCCTTGTCCCCCCCTCCAGGCCCGTTTGTACTCACACTACCTGGGCCTCGGAGAATGCTTCTTGCTGCCTATACGTCATCACGCTGTAACACGTCACACGCATTGATGACGTCATGGCGATGCGTGGCTTTGTTTCCAGATCTTTCCGTAGACCTCTGAGTTTTTGTGCGTCTTGTCGACTGTTTTTGAATCTTTTCATCGACCAAATCTGCAGTAAACACTCCACCTCCGCATCACACCAACGTGAACCTTTCACCGCCATTGTTTGAAATGTCCGCGCATGGTCCCTCCTTCTTTTCTCTACGTCCCAACAGGCGCACAGGAAATGACCTCAGAGCCGCCGTAGGCCTCGTGCTCGTACACGTACGCACGCTCATGCTCGTACACGTGCAAACGTGCTTTACTAAAGCCCACCTCTCCCAAACGGGCCGTGGACGGCAAGCGTGCCGCTCCTAGACGCGGTACGGTTGCACTCACACTGGTCAAAGGAACCAGACTTTAGCCGTGAAACCTGTTTGGGCACAGTACGGAGGAACAGTGGGGGTGCGCCCTCAGGCAAACTACCACCTTTATAACCTAAGCCTGAACTTAACCGTCATGGTCACCTTCTGTTCATCGTTACACATCATACAAACCTGCATCATGAGAAGTGTGAGTCGTGTCCAACCATCTATTCGCAGTAATGCTCCGTGTTGGTGTCTGAGTTGAGCATAATGGTATAAAACTCCTTTTGTGTTGACTCCAACATTCATGCAGAGAGAGAGAGACGTTCAACAAGAGGCAGGAGAATCAAACTCCTTTGTACCAACAGGAGCCTCAATAGACTGGAAGGCGACGCGTCCACGTTACACTGAGCTTTTTGAACAACGGAGCCGAGTCGTGCTCTTTGTGAAGCTGAAACACTCTCTTGCTGTTTATTCTATCGCTGGTTAACGGAGGCTCTTACTCCCACACTTGTGCCTGCAGCCCAACGCAACAAGCTCACCCATGTTTTATTGATATTTTTCAAAACCGTTCTGGGAAGAAATTATGGAAACAGCACAAGCTGAAGTAGAAGGAAAAAGTGGGAACATCTCAACGATAAATCACATCGACCTGCAAAGTAACTCTGAACAGACTTAACATGAGTGTGTGTGTGTGTGTGTGTGAGCGTGTGTGTTTGTGTGTGTGTGCGTGCGTGCGTGCAAGCCTGTGTGTGATTGTGTGTGTGTGTGTGTGTGACTGTGTGTGTCTGCTTGTGTGTGTGTGTGCGTGCATGCGTGTGTCTGTGCGTGTGTTTGTCTCTCTGTCTGTGTGTGTGTGTGTGTTTGTCTCTCTGTGTGTGTGTGTGTGTATGTGTGTGCGCGTGTGCGTACGTGTTTGTGAGTGTGTGTGTGTGTGCGTGTTTGTGTCTGTCTGTTTGTGTATATGTGCATGTGTGTGATGGTGTCAGTGCGTGTGTGTGTGTGTGCGTGCGTGCGTGTGTCTGTGTGTGTGTGTGTTTCTCTGTGTGTCTGTGCGTGCATGCATGTGTGTGTGTGTGTGTGTGTGTGTTTCTCTGTGTGTGTGTGTGTGTGTCTATGTGTGTGTGTATCTGTGTATGTGTGCGTGCCTGTGTGTGTGTGTGTGTGTGTCTCTGTCTTTGCATATGTGTGTGTGTGTGTCTGTGTGTTTGTGTTTGTGTGTGTGTGTGTGTGTGTGTGTGTGTGTGTGTGTGTGTGTGTGTGTGTGTGTGTGTGTGTGTGTGTGTGTGTGTGTGTGTGTGTGTGTGTGTGTGTGTGTGTGTGTGTGTGTGTGTGTGTGTGTGTGTGTGGCCTGGGGCAGAGAGGGAGATGTGTTCTCAGAGATGAGACCCTGATGATGATTGACAGCTCCCTGTAGGGGTTCCCACGGTGACTCAGAAGTTGTTTTCCCCCGCTGAATCACACACAGACACACAGACACACACACACACACACACACACACACACACACACACACACACAGACACAGGATGAATGGTCATAATGAAAGGATGTGAATAGTTCAGGCCGTGTTGTCAAAATCCAATCAAAACATTAACTTCTTAAAGTCCCTCTCTTCAGGCTTTTTGTTTGGGGTAATGTGACATTTTCAGCCTGATTTGAACGGGAATCGAACGTTCTCAAAGGTGATTCTTCATCAGTAAAACAGTGCTGGATGTATGCTCCTTATCTCCGACTGTGTTGCCTGGTACGTGTTGGCGGGTGTGCGTGTGAGCTCAGGGGGCCGTGAGAAGCATTTGCATCCACGGATGATAATTTTGGAAAGTGTGAAGGTTGAAAGCGTGTGAATAATTGTGCTGTTAACACCGAATCTGTGAAGCTGCCGTTCTCCTGAACTGGAGTTAATCTCTGTCTTAATGCACTGTTGAAGTGAGGTTTCCACGGGAACATGGAGGATCTCATGGCAAAGAGACAAGAGACCTGCAGAGAAAGAAATCAGGAGAATGCTGAATGGAAATACAGAAAGTCATTCTGCACCGATCACGACCCAAAGAACCAGGTCCAGGTCCAAGTGTGTGAAATGTGTTTCCTCAGGAGGGGGTCTGGAGTCTCCCTTAGAGAGAGGGGGAGAAGTTCAGCATCCGTGAGGAACTCGGAGTAGAGCCGCTGCTCCTTTGCGTTGAAAGGAGCCAGTTGAGGTGGTTCAGGATCATCTGGTAAGGATGAACCCTGGGCGCCTCCCTAGGGAGGTGTTCCAGGCACGTCCAGCTGGGAGGAGGCCTCGGGGAAGACCCAGGACCAGGTGGAGAGATTTGATCTCCACACTGGCCTGGGAACGCCTCAGGATCCCCCAGTTAGAGCTGGTTAATGTGGCCCGGGAAAGGGAAGTTTGGGGTCCCCTGCTAAAGCTGCTGCCCCTGAGACCTGATCCAGAGGCTGAAGATGAGATGAGATCACTGTCATCCTTCCTGCTGTCAGACTCGAGATCGTACCTGGTGGCAGCCTGAATTGCGTAGTGAAAGCAGGGATTAAAGGGAGCCGGTCCAAATGCTGGTGACCGTGAATGTGACAAGATGGAGGCTCTGAAAGAAAAGGCTCGCCTGCAGTTTTATCTGACTGCCACGTTTCATCTCACCGGGCGCTAGAAACAACGGATCTCAGTTCTTATGGATTAGGACTTTAAGTTAATAAGCTGCCACTTTAATGTTTGTTGTTTTAGCTTCTTAGCCGCACTGCTGCGTTGACTTTTTTTACTTCATGCGCCAAAGTTTCAGTCCACTACATGCCACTATACACATGCTTTATCACTGTACGTTAAATCAGATCTCCAACCTGCCGGTCCGCACGTTGCTCGTGTTGCTGCACCCCTAGTTATTGATTCGTTGGATGCTTCTTTCACCTTTTTTCAAGGTTACAAAGCTTCCAAGAAGTAAGTTGTTCCCAGTTCAGTTGGTGTTGGTGGGTTAAAGGTGAAAACCAGTCGGTCAAAGCCAGTGAATCTATAAAACTCTGACGTATCATCACATTCAAAGCTCGGCATGGTTAAAGTATATGTTAATAATGTCATAGTAGTTTGCTTCCCCTCTCTCTCGCTGCGAGTTGGACCGTGCTGCGCGGTGAGAATGTGTCCAGAGTCTGTCCGTAGTGTTCCTGTAGTGTTTGCTCTGAGTGGATTTGAAGTAAGCCGTGAGTCGATCATCCTCCTGGGCCTCTTGTTTTGGACCACTCTGATTTATGGAGGCAGAGCCGACCGCTCGGATGAAAGAGTTTCTGTCAGGTCAGGAGATACAGCTACCTTGTTACCATAGCAACTGCTGAAGGCAAACAAAAGATAAAAGAGAGAGAGAGAGAGAGAACAAAGGATGAAATGATGAAACGGGTCAGAGAAAGATGACATTCAAATCCAACAATGACTGAGACTGGTGTTCAGCAAATGGGGGTTTTAAACACATATTTCTGCTCTGCACACACACACACACACACACACACACACACACACACACACACACACACACACACACACACACACACACACACACACACACACACACACAGTCATTAATCTGTCAGACATGCTACAGGAAGTTCCTTGCAACTTAGGACAGACATACAACCCGAAAACATGAAAGGAAACTATTTTAATGCAGAATGCAGCTTTAAGTGGAGTCTCCCCCTGCTGGACATTAGAGAGAATGCAGCTTTAAGTGGAGTCTCCTCCTGCTGGACATTAGAGAGAATGCAGCTTTAAGTGGAGTCTCCTCCTGCTGGACATTAGAGAGAATGCAGCTTTAGGTGGAGTCTCCTCCTGCTGGACATTAGAGAGAATGCAGCTTTAAGTGGAGTCTCCTCCTGCTGGACATTAGAGAGAATGCAGCTTTAAGTGGAGTCTCCCCCTGCTGGACATTAGAGAGAATGCAGCTTTAAGTGGAGTCTCCTCCTGCTGGACATTAGAGAGAATGCAGCTTTAAGTGGAGTCTCCTCCTGCTGGACATTAGAGAGAATGCAGCTTTAAGTGGAGTCTCCTCCTGCTGGACATTAGAGAGAATGCAGCTTTAAGTGGAGTCTCCTCCTGCTGGACATTAGAGAGAATGCAGCTTTAAGTGGAGTCTCCTCCTGCTGGACATTAGAGAGAATGCAGCTTTAAGTGGAGTCTCCCCCTGCTGGACATTAGAGAGAATGCAGCTTTAAGTGGAGTCTCCTCCTGCTGGACATTAGAGAGAATGCAGCTTTAAGTGGAGTCTCCTCCTGCTGGACATTAGAGAGAATGCAGCTTTAAGTGGGGTCTCCTCCTGCTGGACATTAGAGAGAATGCAGCTTTAAGTGGAGTCTCCTCCTGCTGGACATTAGAGAGAATGCAGCTTTAAGTGGAGTGTCCTCCTGCTGGACATTAGAGAGAATGCAGCTTTAAGTGGAGTCTCCTCCTGCTGGACATTAGAGAGAATGCAGCTTTAAGTGGAGTCTCCCCCTGCTGGACATTAGAGAGAATGCAGCTTTAAGTGGAGTCTCCCCCTGCTGGACATTAGAGAGAATGCAGCTTTAAGTGGAGTCTCCTCCTGCTGGACATTAGAGAGAATGCAGCTTTAAGTGGAGTCTCCTCCTGCTGGACATTAGAGAGAATGCAGCTTTAAGTGGAGTGTCCTCCTGCTGGACATTAGAGAGACTGCAGCTTTAAGTGGAGTCTCCTCCTGCTGGACATTAGAGAGAATGCAGATTTAAGTGGAGTCTCCTCCTGCTAGACATTAGAGAGAATGCAGCTTTAAGTGGAGTCTCCTCCTGCTGGACATTAGAGAGAATGCAGCTTTAAGTGGAGTCTCCTCCTGCTGAACATTAGAGAGAATGCAGCTTTAAGTGGAGTCTCCTCCTGCTGGACATTAGAGAGAATGCAGCTTTAAGTGGAGTCTCCTCCTGCTGGACATTAGAGAGAATGCAGCTTTAAGTGGAGTCTCCTCCTGCTGGACATTAGAGAGAATGCAGCTTTAAGTGGAGTCTCCTCCTGCTGGACATTAGAGAGAATGCAGCTTTAAGTGGAGTCTCCTCCTGCTGGACATTAAAGAGAATGCAGCTTTAAGTGGACATTAGAGAGAATGCAGCTTTAAGTGGAGTCTCCCCCTGCTGGACATTAGAGAGCTTTAAGTGGAGCCTCCCTGGCTGCACGTTACGGCTGCCATGGCTGTTGTTTTGCTGCTTGTTCTGATAATAATAGCAACAATAAGCGCTTTCTGTTGCATTTTCCATTTTCTTCACTGCACAAAAACAAGCTCTGACCCCAGGGGATTTGTTTACCTGCAAAACCTTGTAAACAACCTGATATTGTGTAACACAGTGAGAGCGTCACGTGACTCCGTGCCTTCCCAGTGTTGAATTTCATCCAGGCTGAACAGCGGACAATGCACGGCGATCATTTAGTTCCCCCTCTGCTCCTTCAGATCTGCCATCTGTCAAAATATCCATTTATTCTCCCGCTCTCCAAAGAGCGCCCAACGCTAATTGGAAATAGCGTGTAGTGTATTCTGTGTTCTGCACACACGGAGAGAGAAGCTATCAGTCAGCCCGAGACGTGATCATGATGCAATCACTTCCTCGTGCCCATCTGTAATTTATTTTTTATCAGACGGAGAGATGAACAAGAGATGGAGACCGTGTGTGTTTGTGTGTTGCAGTTGCACTCGGAGACACACAAACATTATCTGTATTGAACAAAGCGACACGGGAGGATTTGCACAGAAGTAACATCTTATTAAGTGTTGCACGCAAAAGTGGTTATGTCCTGAATCTCTAAAGTTGTAAAGAAGTAAACTAAAGACACATTATTCTTCTGTATATTCTGTACACTCTATTGAAAGGCTGTAATCAATGGATCAAGTCGGTTCTGAGGTTCTCATTAATGCTAACGGGCGCCATTAGCTTGGTCAGAAACCCGTGGCGTCCCTTTTAAACACTGAGGGAGTCCCGACAATTATGATACAGCTTTGCGATTTCCATCATTGCAAGAAGTGTTTTCGTTCCTCGTGCTTAAAAAAAACCTGCACAGTTCAATTCAATTCTATCGCTTTAAAGCAGCATAAGCAAAGGACATGGTGGTGGTCGTCCATCGTGGCAGGAAGTGACTCGTTTACCTTCCTCCTTCCTCATCTTTCTTCCCCGCAGCACTTTGTCATTCTTCCCCAGTCGTCTGGTCACCGTTGCTGCGGTAGCCACTGTACGTTTAGTTCCTGTCACCAGCATTTTTTTAATTGCTCAATGTGAGGGAGAATTTGTTGTGGTCCACGGTTGAGGGAGGTAGGCTTTTGTAAAGCATGGATGCACGTGCACGAGCGCGAGCATTGTTGGCGGTCTTGACGTCTACTTGTATGCGTCTGTTCTCTGCGACGGACATTTAAAAAGATGCGCCGAGCGGTTTGCGGTGGTTTGAGGCGGAGGTGAAGTGTTTACTGCAGATTTGGTCGATGAAACGTTTAAAAACAAGACAAAACTAAATCTCTGAGGGGTGAAGACGTGTAAGCAAGAAGCAGTCGAGTCGTGGCCCGGATCAATTCAAGTAAGGGCGCACTCACACTGTGTCTCCGTACCGTGCCCCAGCACGTGTCACGGCTAAAGTCTGGTTCCTTTGACCAGTGAGTGCAACCGTACGCTTGTACCCGCGACCTCATTCTTTGGGTCCTGACCCAGCTTTCATGACCACAGGTGAGGGTAGGAACCAGGACTGAGGGTAGATCCAGAGCTTTGTCTTCCTCAGCTCTCTTTTCATCACAACGGTGCGGTAGAGCGACTGCAGCTCCGCCCCCGCTGCTCCGATTCTCCGGCCAAACTCACGCTCCATCGTCCCCTCACTCGTGAACACATAAAAGTCAAAAAAGAACCGTAAGTGTCAGAACATCACGAGGCACACACACACATAATCAATCATGCTGCAGAAACATAATCAGCAGTGGAGGCTGACACATCTCCCTGATTGATGGAAAGGATATTAATTAGCAGTATTGGTACAGTAGTCTCAGAGACAGCAGCCTCCATCTGCCAATTAAAACGACATAATCAATGGTGTTGATGGCGGCGGTGCAGTCAAACGGCGTTGGCGCTTTCAGGCTGAATTAATCAGGAGATTAGTAACCCTGAAAGGGCTCGTTTTGAGTTTTCTCTCTTATTCAAAGCTGTCAGCTCGTCCCTGCTTTGATCGATTCGGTTACTTTTGAAATTTGAACACAGCAGCGAGGCCCTAACCATGGCAACAGCCTCCACAGGAGACAAAGACACCGTGATAACCACGTCCAGGGAGGAAAGATCATCTCTGTTCATGCAGAGGTGTATTTCACGTCCGCTCTCCGAGCTTCCAGTGGAAATAACTGAATTGTCTATGAGTATTTCACTACATTAACCAGGTTTGATAACTGATGGGTGCAGAATGTAACTCAATGAAAGGAGATAGCACGTATTAAGCTTTATGATGCATTGTGTTGCTGCTGGATTAATAATCATATATTCATGGCAGAGTGTGATGCATACAGCAGCGCTCTCAAATGACTGTATTCTGTAAATCACAGCGTGTTTGTGTGTCCCGGTGGAGGTCAGTTCATCTTTCTTCCACACACACACGCGCACACACGCACACACAGGCACACACACGCACAGGCACGCATAGACACACACACACACACACACAAGCAGACACACACAGACACACACACACATGCACACACGCACACACACAGACACACACACGCACAGGCACGCATAGACACACACACACACACACACACAAGCAGACACACACAGACACACACACACATGCACACACACACACACACTCGCACACACAGACACACACAGTCACACACACACAAGCAGACACACACACAGACACTCACACGCACACACACAGACACACACACACAGACACACACACAGACACTCACACGCACACACACACAGACACACACACACAGACACGCACAGTCACACACACACAGACACATGAACATGCATACACACACACACTCGCACGCACACACACAGACACACACACGCACGCACACACACACACACACACGCACACACACACATCCTTTCCTCATCACTGTGTGTAGGTCCACAAGGAGGGGAATGTGGGCTTCACACTACAGACTCCCTGCCACCCACACCTGCCTCCGCTTCAGGCTGCACACACACACACACACACGCACACACACGCACACACACACACACGAACGCACACTTTCATATAAAATACCACATAATTATCTCATCTGAGTTCCCGTGTGCTGTGTGTTTTATTTACGAGTAAGATTATAAATGAGAAGGATGAGAAACGTTAAAGACATTTCAACGAGCTTCACGGTCCATTCATCAGGTCCAATGTGCACAAACAGAAGCAGTTTAATAAACACTGGACTGGAACATTTCATACATAATTATAATCTAATTTTATCTGCGGCCGTTATGAAACATCATTTTTAATATCTGTTTAAGACCAGGCAAAGGCTTTGGTTGTCAGTAACCTGTAAAAACAGCAGTGACTCTTAATTGAGTTTATTCACTCATCAACTGTAGAAATGCTGTAAATATCGATGGAAACAAGTTGTACTCAGGGTTGGGAGCGTGGTCGGGGTCAGAGGAAATGTCGTCAGCCATCCTTGGTTTGGTTTTTTATGGTTGGAGGATTCATAAGAAGTAGTTGACCTTCAAACTTGGAGCAGATCCAAACAAAACTCTTTCTCTTTCTAAAAAACAGCATCAGTGTCCCGCTTCAGCACGCTGTAGCTCTTGATAGCAGCAGCTTCGTCACCTTTTTAACAAAGTGAAATATTCAAATGTAGTAAACCCAATGTGTTTTAGGATTGCACCAAAATTCAGAGCCCTGGGGTCGCGGGGGGCTGGAGCCGATCCCAGGTGACATCGGGCGGGAGGCGGGGTCCACCCTGGACAGGACGCCAGTCTATCACAGGACACATAGAGACGAACAGAGACAGACAACCATTCACACCTACGGGTGATTTAGAGTCATCAATGAACCGAACACCTGCACGTCTTTGGACTGTGGGAGGAAACCGGAGAACCCGGAGAAAACCCACGCAGACACGGGGAGAACACGCAAACTCCACACAGAAGGGCCCAGAAGTGAGACCAGGTTTATCAGTCACTTGTCACCACAGCGACTTCCTGTTTCATCCAATCAGGAAGCTCCGTCAGCGTCAGTTCTCTGAGTGTCCACTAGGGGCAGGTTTCATAACAGAGCAGTTTCTCATTGAGCCCCATGTTAAACAGGCCGTTTACACAGCATCATTAAACCTGTTTAAGGACAAAAGAACATTCTAGTCTGTGTGTTTAGGTCATATCTCCATGACAACACTGAGGGGGAGGGGCTAGTTTTTATTTAATTGGAGGTTAAAGTTTATGAATAATTAGGGGCGTGGCCTCTTGAGTGACAGCTAGCCTCTGGCCCTCACTTCTCCTCGGAGGTAAAGGTCAGCCAGATGGACGTACGCCCCTCCCCCCAACGTCACATACATGCCCTTTTTTGGTCAGAGGAAATGAGGCGGAGTCCAAGTCTGACAAGATGGAGACTCCTGTAGGATCAAGTTGAGAGAACGGACCTGACGGAGACGAGTTTTTATGTCTGAGGTCTTTATACAGTCTATGCTTTCACCTCGACTTTATGACTGAATCTCACTTCCTCTGTGTGCGCTTCTTTTATTTTTGCAACAGAAAAACAACATCCCTTGTTTTGTGGAAGTGTTTCTCCCAATTTTGGAGCGTTTCCAGCCTGTTTTGGACTCAGGTGTCGCATCTCCAGTGGAATCTTTGGGCCGACCTAATGATTCAAAGGCCAGCGGTTTCCACAGAGCGTGTTTGACATATGACACTTGATGGGCCCTTCCATCTAAAGTGGTTTACAGTAGCAGCGGTGCATACATCTTCTGTATGGGTGGCCCCGGTGGGAACTGAAGCTCATATCCTGACAGTGCTGCTGCTGATATATGCTCTATCCACCCAGCTACACAGAAAATGAAATCCCTAACCTTGGCAGCTTTAGTGCCAGGCTCTGCTCATTGAGCTCCATGGGAAATTGTGTTTCTAACCCTGGCAGCAGCAGCACTTATAGCTGCACCCAAAGGGCTGCAAGACTGCAGAGTTTCAAAGGACACATCACACTGTCATTTCCCTTTGGCTCTGCAGAGGTCAATGGCGTCACCGAGGCAAAACACACATATGCACTTCTG
>NC_139836.1:1426036-1436036 GCF_963691815.1 Echiichthys vipera | reverse complement strand
AGATGAGCACCTCCCACACTCAGCCGAGGGTTTTCAGCGTCTGAGGCTTCGGAGGCTGAGAGAGAAAAGAACACGGCGCCCATCCCAACCCACTGAGACGAGACACAACGCAATGAAAGAAGCACTAAATAAACACCAAACAACAGGGTTTACATTTGGAAGGGCGAGAATATGAGACCTGGTAACAAATCCACTGTGTCTGTTATTAACCGTCTCCTTTAGTCGTCTAAACTTAACCGTCACAGTCATATTTTGTGGATATCATACAAACTCGTGTGAGTGCAACCGTACCGCACCTAGATGCGGCACACTTGCCGTCCTCGGCCCGTTTGGGAGAGGTGGGTTTTTGTAAAGCACGTTTGCACGTGTACGAGCACGAGCGCGCGCACGTGTACGAGCACGAGGCCTACGGCGGTTCTTACGTAATTTCCTGTGCGCCTGTTGGGACGTAGAAAAAAGAAGGAGGGACCATGCGCGGACATTTCAAACAATGGCGGTGAAAGGTTGACGTTGGTGTGATGCGGAGGTGGAGTGTTTACTGCAGATTTGGTCGATGAAAAGATTCAAAAACAGTCGACAAGACGCACAAAAACTCAGAGGTCTACGGAAAGATCTGGAAACAAAGCCACGCATCGCCATGACGTCATCAATGCGTGTGACGTGTTACGGCGTGATGACGTATAGGCAGCAAGAAGCATTCTCCGAGGCCCAGGTAGTGTGAGTACAAACGGGCCTGGAGGGGGGGACAAGGACCCTAAAGCATGGGGCACGGGACGGAGGCAAAGTGGGAAGGCGCCCTGAAAGGTCATGAGGTGGGCCGAACGTTACTGACACTCACTAGGACCTCAGCACTGAAACACACACGCACGCTGTCAGGTGTACCTCTAAGACATGAGAGGTTCACATTAACCAAAATACTCAGGCTCGTCCCATGGCAGTCCTCCACCCCACGGCCCTCTGTGTGATACATAGAGATGAACCTCCGCCCTCAGACTGAGTCGGTGTCTGAGGTTAAAATTAGGGAAGAAGAGTCTGAAGGTCGAGATCCCTCCGCCAAGGCCGTCGCCCACCCTGGGCTTAATAAAACACAGAACGGACTCCAGGATGATTGGATCCTAGCTTCCTTTTTATGCATTATTTATATTGCTTGTTAAAAAAGGGGAGACAATTTTACCGTATATCGAGTCAGTCAGTCATGTGGCCATCAATACTCCCTCTCCATCAGAGATCACTGAGCTCTGACTGCGAGATCTTCCACCTGGTTGTAAATCAGCGTTGGAGCAAAGTGTTACAGCCAGCTGTTTTTGGGGTGGGATAGATTTTAAGTCATGTTGATTTTGCCGTTTGGCAACCAGGAGCGACGATGCACTGAGCTCTGTGCTTCAGATGAGACACGTACAGATGTCGACAGCAGCGATCGGAGCTGGTGACGTCCGTGTCAGTCAGTCGTCTTGTACACGCGGAGGCGAGGTAGAGAAAGTTTCCATTTCACTCCGCTCGACTTTGACAACGCAGAGACAGAACGACACGCTGGCTGTACAAATATTAGGCCTGTTCTGCTCAACGTCAACCCAGAGAAAAGAGAGGAGAGGGGGGAGGGACGTGAGCCAGACGGGCCCGAAGCAGAGGTAGAAGCAGCGATCGCTCACTGAGATCGCTCTTCAGTCAAACGACGTCACAGTTTCATTTTCCTGTGATTTCTCTGTGAATGACTTCAAGTCCTGAGGTGCAGCGTTGTTACTTCAAGTCAACTGCAGAAACATCAAACGCAGCGCTTTCTGTGCAGACGCAACCGTGGTGATGTAATCGTCCAGTTATAGAGAAGAGAAGAAGAGAGTTCCTGTTAGTTTTGACAGGTTTTGGTCAAACGTTCAGCCTGAGTTCAGGTCCTTGCACCGTGGTTGTGGTCGTACAGGACCTGGGATAACCGCCGGGTGACAGGTCCGTTCTTGGAGCCGCTCCGACCGTTTACAGTATGATCCACTGGACATTTGCTCCGTGCTGACACCAAAGAGGCAAACAGACGCTTTAACCAGTGAACGAGAGAAGGAAATGACGTCACGGTGGTTAATGAAGCAGGAAGTGAGGCTCATTTATGACAATCAGACACTTTAACCAGTGAACGAGTGAAGGAAATGACGTCACGGTGGTTAATGAAGGCGTGATTTGTAGCTATGAGGCCGATAACGACTGATGAAGGCCATTCGATGATAGCACTTGAAGCGTTGGTTGCGGTGTATGATGAGGATGTTGGTGCACCCTGGTAGGTCACCTGGTAGCTCACCTGGTAGCTCACCTGGTAGCTCACCTGGTAGCTCACCTGGTAGCTCACCTGGTAGCTCACCCGGTAGCGCGTGTGCACCATCTATCAGAATACCGATGCAGTCCTCCTGTGTCGTCCCCTCTCTCTACCCAATAAAGCAGACGCGCTGAAAAGACATCTGAAAGCTATTTTTGTGAGCTATAGATTTTCAAGAACTTCCCACAGCTCTATTTTCCCCGTCTAAAGTTGAGTTTACATCATTTATGAAACACAATACCACACAAATTGACCAGAACGGACGAATAAGACGTCTGTAAAACACACGCTGGGACTTAAAAAGATAATTCTGCATTTAAAAAAGCTTTGGAAAAGGGTCTTTAGAGCCTGGATTGAAGCGTTACAGTGAGAAGGAGGTGGCTGCACCGTCCAGTGGCCGTGACGGCAAAGGCTTGATGGTCCTCGTGGTTGAGCCTGGACCACAGAACAGCCAGCAGCTTTAGCTCAGATTACCTCAGACGACCATGAAGCTGCGGGGAGGCCGAGCAGCAGCTACAGGTGGAGGAAATGAAGCAGCGAGAAACAATAAAGCCCAGGTTACTGAAACACATCCAGTGCGTAAATGGGAGGATGAAGCCATCTGGGTAATAGAGAGGACTGTGCCCAGCCGAGAGAGGAGGCCCACTGTAGCATGGCAGACCTCAGACGCATAAATACACGTTTTATCCACCATCAGCGCTCTGCACGCCGCCACAGGACGCTCAGGAGGAGATCACTGGAGAATCCCTGTCCGTGTGCGTCCTCTGATCCCCCCTCACGCCTGCTGTCATCCTTCAGACTCGTCCTTTCCTGTCACTCAGCAGCTCTGGGCACAGACACGACGCACAGAGAGCACAGTCAGTCTCCATACACCCACGTGTGTCGACCCAGGAGACACCCTCCTCTTGTGTGAGGGAGGTAAACGGTGACACACTCTGCTGCAAATGTTCAAATTAGAAATACTTTAATAATCAATACAATTAAATGATCCATGACTGCTCACGACAGCCGTCCGTTCACTAAAAGCAGAGGTTTTTCAAGAGTGAGTCGTTCCTCCCCAGGGGAACCAGCTCGTCTAAACTTAACGTCACCTTTAGCAGTCTAATCTTAACCGTCTCCTTTAGTGTCTAAACTTAACCGTCTCCTTTAGTGTCTAAACTTAACGGTCTCCTTTAGAGACTAAACTTAACCGTCTCCTTTAGTCGACTAAACTAAACCGTCTCCTTTAGAGACTAAACTTAACCGTCTCCTTTAGAGACTAAACTTAACCGTCTCCTTTAGAGACTACACTTAACCGTCTCCTTTAGTGACTAAACTTAACCGTCTCCTTTAGAGACTAAACTTAACCGTCTCCTTTAGAGACTACACTTAACCGTCTCCTTTAGAGACTAAACTTAACCGTCTCCTTTAGTCGACTAAACTTAACGGTCTCCTTTAGAGACTAAACTTAACCGTTTCCTTTAGTCGACTAAACTTAACCGTGTCCTTTAGTGTCTAAACTTAACAGTCTCCTTTAGTCGTCTAAACTTAACCGTCTCCTTTAGAGACTAAACTTAACCGTCTCCTTTAGTCGTCTAAACTTAACCGTCTCCTTTAGTCGTCTAAACTTAACCGTCTCCTTTAGTCGACTAAACTTAACCGTCTCCTTTAGTGTCTAAACTTAACCGTGTCCTTTAGTGTCTAAACTTAACCGTCTCCTTTAGAGACTAAACTTAACCGTCTCCTTTAGTCGTCCAAACTTAACCGTCTCCTTTAGTCGACTAAACTTAACCGTCTCCTTTAGTCGTCTAAACTTAACCGTCTCCTTTAGTCGTCTAAACTTAACCGTCACCTTTAGAGACTAAACTTAACCGTCTCCTTTAGTCGTCTAAACTTAACCGTCACCTTTAGAGACTAAACTTAACCGTCTCCTTTAGTCGTCTAAACTTAACCGTCTCCTTTAGTCGTCTAAACTTAACCGTCACCTTTAGAGACTAAACTTAACCGTCACCTTTAGTCGTCTAAACTTAACCGTCTCCTTTTGTCGTCTAAACTTAACCGTCTCCTTTAGAGACTAAACTTAACCGTCTCCTTTAGAGTCTAAACTTAACCGTCTCCTTTTGTCGTCTAAACTTAACCGTCTCCTTTAGTCGTTTAAACTTAACCGTCTCCTTTAGAGACTAAACTTAACCGTCTCCTTTAGTGACTAAACTTAACCGTCTCCTTTAGAGACTAAACTTAACCGTCTCCTTTTGTCGTCTAAACTTAACCGTCTCCTTTAGTCGCCTAAACTTAACCGTCTCCTTTAGTTTCTGCCCTTCTTCTCTGAGTGGGGCGGTGAGCTGCCCCTCAGGTGGACGTGTCTGAGCCGTCCGCAGGCTGCAGATCTTATTGATCTGATCTCCCATGATGCTCGGCGGTGACCACAGCTCGCTGTATTTGCCTCTGTGACAGTTCGTTCGTGCAGCAGACAAAACTGACCTTCACCATCACTCATTCAAATTCTGCCACCACCTTGAACCGATGCCAGCGTGCTGCCACTCCACATTAACTTTCATTGCCCTCAAACCGGAGGGCACATTTAAATTCATAATTGTACAAATGCAACAGAATTTAATAAACCTTAACCTAATATCTGCAACAGACCTTGACAGAGTCGCTGCCTGCCAGCCGCCCGCTCGTCCATATGTCCAAAACATCACACGCAGTCCCCTGAATGACTCTGGGGCCAGCTTGCCGTCCACGGCCCGTTTGGGAGAGGTGGGCTTTAGTAAAGCACGTTTGCACATGTACGAGCACGAGCGTGCGCACGTGTACGAGCACGAGGCCTACGGCGGTTCTGAGGTCATTTCATGTGCGCCTGTTGGGACGTAGAAAAAAGAAGGAGGGACCATGCGCGGACATTTCAAACAATGGCGGTGAAAGGTTCACGTTGGTGTGATGCGGAGGTGGAGTGTTTACTGCAGATTTGGTCGATGAAAAGATTCAAAAACAGTCGACAAGACGCACAAAAACTCCGAGGTCTACGGAAAGATCTGGAAACAAAGCCACGCATCGCCATGACGTCATCAATGCGTGTGACGTGTTACGGCGTGATGACGTATAGGCAGCAAGAAGCATTCTCCGAGGCCCAGGTAGTGTGAGTACAAACGGGCCTGGAGGGGGGGACAAGGACCCTAAAGCATGGGGCACGGGACGCACACACAGTGGGCGTGCGCCCTCAGAGTGCCTGAGAGACACGGCGTCTAAAGCCGCCTCTTTGTGTCTGGATGTGAGCGTCTGAGTCCGTTCACTTGCATATTAAACGTGTTTCACTTGAAGTCAGTGACAAAAAACGAGTCCATGTATCCAGATTTGTGTCTCTGCTGTCATCTTAATAAATATCCGTCCTTGTGAGAAAGAAGTTGATGAGGTAACGACGGACAGTGATGCCTGCTCGTCTGCGTCTGAGTGACTGCAAACCCGTTTCCATTCCCTTCCAGCAGAAAAGCAGGAAACAGATGTTTTCAAATCCGAGCAAATAAAACCCAAATATATCCGCGACATGCTCCTTTACTGGAGTCACAGTCTGACAGATGGACGAATGCACCCCTCCTGTCACAGAGAGACGCTTCTTATCGCTGATATATGGATTCCACACATTCATGACCCATACGCCGTGTCAGCACTTCAGCCGGTGCTCTTTGTATGTGTCTGGGTTTTACATGAGTCATAAACAGCACGCTAAAGGCTTTAATCTTCACTGGCTACGAGGTGAAGCTCTTCCAGCGACTGCGCGTGACATCACTCATTGATTTCCTCACCTGTGCGGAAACATGGCTTCTGTAAACACCCTCTGAATGTTTATGATCACATGCGTACGAAGAGGTCGCAGCAACACCTCCGTATGAATCATGTTTTTCTATAGTGTCTCGGTAAATATGCGCCCGACACGCCGCGCCGCGGGGCACAACTGGAGGTTTTGAAGTGGGAATAAATAGAAGATGTGATCTGCGCGGCCCCGCAGGTGGAACAGGAACACGCTCTCGCTCTCTGGAGCCGCATGATTTATTCACCTCCGGAGAGTGTGTCCGTGCATAGAGTGGGTGCGTCCGAGCGTGGGAGCGAGGCTGAAGTGCTGCTTGACCTTGGCAACATATTTATGATTGGCCTCGCACCGAGCGCGCTGCATGCATGGTACACACGGCGACATGCAAGTCCGACTGCGCGTGATAAACTGAACTTTTGAACTCCAAACTTCTGTTTGTGCGTTAACTTGAGCGTGTCTGCACAAAAACCTCATTCAGATCAGCTGTGACGAGCAGAGGCTGTGGAAAAGCTACGAGTGACGCCTCAGTGAGGTCACCCGGTGACGGTTAAGTTTAGTCTCTAAAGGAGACGGTTAAGTTTAGTCTCTAAAGGAGACGCTTAAGTTTAGTCTCTAAAGGAGACGGTTAAGTTTAGTCTCTAAAGGAGACGGTTAAGTTTAGTCTCTAAAGGAGACGGTTAAGTTTAGACTCTAAAGGAGACGGTTAAGTGACGGTTAAGTTTAGTCTCTTAAGGACTTGGTTCAGATCAGATAAAGGTGGTTTGTCTCAGTTCTTCCAGGACTTAAACACCGGTCCTCCAGGTCAGAGTCCTGAGTTCTGGACCCGTCCTCCACCCTGACCCTCCTCCCTACGGGGAGTTTAGCGTCTGATACAACGTCCCCTGACTTCCTTCTTTGCTCGTGGATTGCAGATGAATGGCAGTGCGTTACTCCGTAGTGGGTAAACGTAAGAAAGGCCCGTGAGCGCCTCATCCCTCCCGTCTCTCTCTGACCTCGCTGTGCTCACGTGGGACGGCCCACAGCTCCCTCTAATGATGTAATTACAGCCAATGAGCCAATGTGCTGACTCAGGCTGATTAGCTGCATCAAAACAACGCTGGCCCCAAACTTAACTGAGACAAAGATGGAGGGAGAGAAGAAAGGAAACGGAGGAGAAGAAGAGATGGACTGACAAGGCTCTAATAGACTCTGTGATATCCGTTATGTCAGGGATGATGTCTCACGTCCCGCATGTGCCTTATATCTGTGTGGGCATCGGGCGCTTAAAGGCTCCAGCAGCGAGCTTGTGCCGAGAGGATCCCTGGCTTGAAACTCTGGACGTGGTCGTGAATCAGTAACCCTCTCCCTCTCCCTCTGCTGTCAGGACGCCCTTGAGCAAGACGCAGAGGCTGCAGTTGTGTCGCTCTGTGTTTTCCGCAGCTCCCAGAAGTGATTTTCCGATCGCACGCACCAACGAAAGCGGCTGTGAAGAACTTTATCTTCTTTCCACTGAAGTGGCCGTTCAAACCCGTCCGCACTAAAAATTTGTCTCAATCACCTCGACGTAAAAAGCCCAACACCTTTGTGTCATCCCCGCGCTTTCCCAAGGTCTGAGCGCACTGAATAAAGCGTGATCCATCGCCTATTAACGCATCCGAAGGCGACTATGATTTACCTGTTGGCCACAAACAAGACAGCCTCCATTTTTCTCCACTAATGGCGTCCGTCTGCGCCATAACTCTTCTTGTCTCCGTGTGTTCAAGCTCCATTACACGTGGCGTCTCTGTCAGAAGCGGACGCCGTCTGTCGGACCGTCGCTCGACGCCGTAGAGCTGGTCACATGAGCGTGAGGGCCGCGCGGTGACTAAGAATAGCAGGTGACGCGGGATGATTGGAAAGAGGTGTTTGTTTGTTGTAAATGGGTTCGGAGTTTGTTGTTATTCAGGACAAAAGTCATTCTGCTGATACTGGAGTGAATCCGCGCTCAGAGAGGAGACGCCCCGGAGAGCTGTTGCACGGCAACGGGTCGTTTGATGATTGGAAATGACTGTTGGGGCGCTGTAAACGCTGTAAACGCTGTAAACACGATGTTCATGTCGAAGTCTCCAAACAGTGTTTAATTCTGCGTTATGTTGATTTTTCTGTGTGAAATTAATTAAGTATTAACTCTGTCTCTGTGAATGTTGACTGTGGATCTCTGCAGATATAAACACATTCATGCACCTGTGTCTCTCACACACACACACGCGCACACACACACACACACACACACACACACACACACACACAGACACACACACACACACAGACATGTCTGTGACTTTATAACTGTGGGATCTCTGCAGATATAAACACATTCATGCACCTGTCTTTCTCACACACACACACACACACACTCACACACACACACAGACACACAGACGCACGCACGCACACACACACGCACACACACACACACACACACACACACACACGTGCGATCTGTGACTTTATAACCAGTGTGTTGTTCAAACATTAATGTGACCTCTTCCTCTGTTGTGTTTCCCTGCAGAGAGCAAAGCGGTGTACAAGAGACAGGTGCTGTCAATCACGTCCATCGCCATGGCGATCAGCCTGCTGGGAACCCTGTGCATGGCCCTCTACTGCCGCAACAAGTGAGACCACGAACACACACAAACACACACATTACACGACGAGTACTGTAGATCCGACCAGGCGATCTGATTGGTCCGCTGCATGACATCACACCGTGTTCGTCATCAGCTGAATCAAAAACCATTTAATCATAATTTTCTTTCTCTTTGTGCCGATTGTGCACTTTTTAGACGGTTCTACGTGGTCGTTTTATGTCCATTTTTAGTTGTATTCAATGTCGTTGTGATTGTTCATCTGTTTTTAGTCATTTTGCATCTTTTTGTGGTGGTTTTGCATCTATTTTTAGTCATTTTGCATCTTTTTGTGGTGGTTTTGCATCTATTTTTAGTAATTTTGCATCTTTTTGTGGTGGTTTTGCATCTATTTTTAGTAATTTTGCATCTTTTTGTGCTGGTTTTGCATCTATTTTTAGTAATTTTGCATCTTTTTGTGGTGGTTTTGCATCTATTTTTAGTCATTTTGCATCTTTTTGTGGTGGTTTTGCATCTATTTTTAGTCATTTTGCATCTTTTTGTTGTGGTTTTGCATCTATTTTTAGTCATTTTGCATCTTTTTGTTGTGGTTTTGCATCTATTTTTAGACATTTTACATTTTTATGTCGTTGTTTTGTTTCTCTCTGTGGTCAATTTTTAATCATTTTGTGTCTTTGTTGTCATTTCTTGTCCCTGTGTGGTCCTTTTGTGTCTATTTTTCAGTTTTTTAGCATCTCTTTGAGGTCGTTCTTCCTCCCAGTAGTCATTTTTTTGTCTCTCGTGGTCATTTTTGATCGTTTTGTGTTTACAACGTTTCATGCGTCAGGGCCCCTGAGCCTGTGCCCCGTAGACCTGTTTACTGATCCATCCACGGGCTGGAATATTAATACAACATGGATTGTTTTGTTCTTAATTTGGATTCATACACTAACAATTATTCAACGATGCTCATAAAAATATAAAACACTCTTTAACAAACAACAACGAAGAAAAATCTGATATGGGGACGTTATTAAAACATGTTTATTCATGATCACACAGGAACTAGAACTCCAGAGTATTGTGTGTGTGCAGGCTGTCCTCGCTACGTTTGTAGGTTAGTGTCAGGGGAAACAAACTCACACACACACACACACACACACACAAACACACACACACACACACAGTTCACAGAGTGTAATTGGACATTTTCACCCAATTTTCCGATGAATTCCATTTTCCAGCTGTGCACAAATGTGAAATATAGAGTTTCCTCATGAGTGTGCGTGCAGGTGATTCAGCTGCAGTGACACGTCGTCCCATCCCGAG
>NC_139836.1:1276036-1421036 GCF_963691815.1 Echiichthys vipera | reverse complement strand
GCCGCTTTGAGTCTAGACGAGACGGCTCAGTTCACATCGCTGCAACTTTCACCTGCAATGTGCTGAGACAGTTTTGTCTCATCTGAATGAATCTTTGGTTTAAGCTTTAGGGTTAGGCGAGTGGCCAAGTGGTTTTCATACTTGGTTATGGTTTGGTGCCTGGTGAGCTGTGTGGAGCGACTCATCGACACCACCCTGACCATCACCCACCGCTTCACGCAGAAGGGTGCAGAAGGGTGCTCGTTAACAAAGGACTACAGATGCCGACCGGACTGTAATGACATTAATGTGAAATGTTTGATACTTAGGTGAAGAGGACATTTTTACTGTTTATGCTTTTTTACTTTTAAAAGTTTGAGTTTTGGTTTGAGTACGTCAGGGACATGAACGGTAACGGGATTCAAACCGTGCTGAGCCGGGTGTCTGTGTCTTGGGACCCATCCACTACCACAATGTGCCTCCGTAACCAGAGATTTGCTTTGTTTAACTACGTCTCCTGCTTTTAATAAGTGGAAAACGCACAAATTATTGTTATATGTACGGAAAAATGCATAAAAGCAACAGCACCTGATTCATTGTTTCCATCAATCATTCAGATCAGAAACGAATCAGCTGGGATGATTAAACTGACGGTGGTCAAAGTTCTCCTGAAACAAATCCCACGTGTGCTTCATCCTGTCTTTCCTGTTTGTCCTCAGGAGGCGCAGAGAGAAGCTCCAGGCCGTCCTGAAGGAGAGTCGCACTTTGAAAAACTACACTGCTAATTCAAAGAACGCCCTGGACGCCAAGATGAAGGCCCCCAACACCAACCTGCTAATGCACGAGGTGACTATGTGTGTGTGTGTGTGTGTGTGTGTGTGTGTGTGTGTGTGTGTGTGTGTGTGTGTGTGTGTGTGTGTGTGTGTGTGGGATTGCGTCACCATTCGGGCAGTTTTGCTGCCAGCCAAGAATGAATGACCTTGGCCCCCGGGATGATATTTGATTAGTATTAGAACCGGCCCGCACGCCACAGCCGCCTGCTGGTGTTTTTCACGCACCAAAACTACATTACCCACAATGCAACGGTAGCTTGCTAACTCACTGATCGCCGATGTCAACCGCCCCCCCCCCCCCATAAACGGCTAAAGAGAAGGTGGACGATGAGAACAGGGTGCTTAAAGCTCATGTTCACAAAGCTGTGCGTCTTTATCTTGATATTAAGGAACACGTTTTATTTTGAGAGACATTTTCTTTTTTGTCTGTTTGTCTGTTGAAAATGTTTTCACCTGAAATCACTGACAGAGCCGTACAAAAACATTGGATTATTCATCTAATCATTAAATAAAATACGGTGCACTGTGTTAGGTCTTGGTTCAACAGGTTTAATAAATATTGAACCAGTCCGGCCCTCGGCTTGTAGCAGATTAGTTTTTTTGGCCCTCTGATGTGTTTGACTTTGACATCCCTGCTCTAGATCATAGCCCGTAGCTTTAAATGGAACCTGTTGTAGTCAAGAACCTGTGAGACTAAGAAGTAATTGTTTTGGGCATGCAATATACAGTCAGAGTCCTTAGTTACCTCTTGCACGCAGTAGACTGTTGCAGCAAACATTTGAAATGTGATATCTTGCAGCAGTGACCCTGAAGAGAGGGTCCTGTAAAGTTCACGTCACACCTCAGAGTGAGCACCAATCGTTGAGTTAACCCCTGTGAGTAAATCGGCTCGTGTTCACGTCTTGCGTTGGGCTCAGAGCTCCGTGAGCGAGCGGTCGTTCAGTGGTTTGGGAGGACGGTGCTGACTCGTGATGTCATTCATCATCTTCGCAGCGCTCTTCGTCATCGCATCGCTCCCAAATGTGCATTTCGGAGTAGCTGACATGGAAAACATTTAATTAACTTCAGCGTCAGTCAGATCCACGTCTGCCGTCTCCTTGTGGGAGTGTACATGTGCGTTTGTGCACCGCTGGGCGTAAATGAGCTGTAACCGTTTGTACATGTTTGTTCTATAAGTCACCTATGTAATCCACACGGGTTTGACACGAAGCTTTATTGGATAAACTGCATGTTTCCTCCAAGGGCATGATTTAAATTTACAATGAAGCAAAGCATGCGTACTGTACACACCAGGGGCTCTCAATCCATCACAACCACATTAACATACACACGGTGGATGAATGACTGTGTGGGAGAAACACACACACACACACACACAAACATTTGGATCCTTTATGTGAGACTAAGTTTGCACAAAGAAGAGATAATTACAGTTCACTCTGGCAGTTCATGACACAGCTGACCAGGCGGTCCTTGTACTCGTAGGCCTGATTGGGCCTCATCAGGTCCGTCAGCATCAGTGAAACGTAGACCTCCGCTTTGACACTTTTAAAACACCTTTCCATCTCATGGCAACAGCCAATACTACTTCTTAAAAGCAACAAAGGCAATCTCTAATCTGATTCAGACCTTTATTTTATTTTATTTAACCAGGAAAAGACTCAGAGTGCCCCGGCCAAGACAGGCAGCATCATAGGCCTACATACACACAAACACCAGGTGGACACAAACATTAAAAACACTTAAAATACATTTCAAGGTCCGCAACAATAATATTTGTCCCAGCCTTATTTTGGTTAATGCAGGACAAAAAGGAAAGAAGGAAGTGAACCTGTGATGGCCTTGTAAACGAGAATACGCAGGTGTCTCAGTCTGCGTGTTGATAAGGAGGTGGACCTCCATCCGACCCGTTCATGCAGTGATGAGTCAGTGCTTTAGGGCGCACTCACACTGTCCTTCCGCACCGCGACCCGTGCTTTAGGGTCCTTGTCCCCCCCTCCAGGCCCGTTTGTACTCACACTACCTGGGCCTCGGAGAATGCTTCTTGCTGCCTATACGTCATCACGCCGTAACACGTCACACGCATTGATGACGTCATGGCGATGCGTGGCTTTGTTTCCAGATCTTTCCGTAGACCTCGGAGTTTTTGTGCGTCTTGTCGACTGTTTTTGAATCTTTTCATCGACCAAATCTGCAGTAAACACTCCACCTCCACATCACACCAACGTGAACCTTTCGCCGCCATTGTTTGAAATGTCCGCGCATGGTCCCTCCTTCTTTTTTCAGAAGAACAGAACAGATAGAAAAGCGGCAGCGATTTAAAAGAAAGGCAGGATTTTATACTAAAATAAAAACCCAGTTTCAATTTCAATCTTTTCACCAGCTGCTGAATATGATTTATGAAAGAAAGCGATTCATCCATTAATACACCAAGATACCTCTAACTGGAAACACACTCGATCGTCAAACCCTGAGAAGAGACGAGCAGATTTTGTAACATGACTTTAGTTTTGTCAGCGTTTAAAACAAGTTTCAAATCATACAAATGTTCTTCAAGCATCTTTAAAGCAAGTTGTCATTGCAAAAGTGTTCTTTGGGTCCTGACCCAGCTTTCATGACCACAGGTGAGGGTAGGAAGTGTCGACTCGTCGTTAGTCATCTTCTTCTTCTCCTCCTTTATTATTAACTCCAGCTCCCGTTCTCTCTCCAGCCTCCGCTCTGCCACATGACCTCTTTCTTTATATAAGCACAAGATAAACATGCAGGATTTTTTATTTTGTCCAGTACTATTTTGTTATTTTGTCTGTTAAAGGAAATATGTAGAGTCGCCTGCTGTAAATCATCACCCCTTCACATCCTCCACAGTCTTTTGTACATTTAAGGGCGTACTCACACTGTCCTTCTGTCCCGGGCCAAAACCAGTTTTTCAGCTAAAGCCTAGTACTTTTAAGCAGTGTGAGTGCACCCGCCCGCGCATTACAGGCGACAGCGGGCGGAAAGAGGTGGGCTTTAGCTGAGCCGTTTGCACATGTACGAGCACGAGCGTGCGTACGTGTACGAGCACGAGCCCTACGGCGGTAGCGTTATGTGCGCCTGTTCGGACATGTAAATAGAAGGAGGGACCATGCGCGGACATTTCACAACAACAACAATGGCGGTGAAAGGTTCACGTTGGTGTGATGCGGAGGTGGAGTGTTTACTGCAGATTTGGTCGATGAAAAGATTCAAAAACAGTCGACAAGACGCACAAAAACTCAGAGGTCTACGGAAAGATCTGGAAACAAAGCCACGCACGCGATCAATGCGTGTGACGTGTTACGGCGTGATGGCGTATGGACAGCAAGAAGCATTTGCCGAGGCCCTGGCAGTGTGAGTACAAACGGGGCTGGGGCGCGGGGGAGAGGGAAGGGGGACAAGTACCCTAAAGCCCGGGTCGCGGTGCGGAAGGACAGTGTGAGTGCGCCCTTAGTGACCCAGTGTGGCGTCCCGGCATCAAGGTCCAGATATTCTTGTTATTATTTTATCCTAATGCAATCAATCAGATATCAGATATCTGCACGCACACTAACGTCTCGGGCTGGTCCCCAGATAAAACGCAGGCAATAAGAAGACGACAGTGTGTGAAACTAACTAGAATCAACAGGTGAGAGCGGTAAAAGTGTCTGAATAGAGCAGAACTGCGCACGCAGGCCCTGTCCACTCTAATCTGGAGTTCATAGACTTTCAAACATATGGACGCTCTTCCCTGAGGAGCTGGAGTCTCAGTTCAGAAATGGTTCAGATAAGATGCAGCTCGGAGAGGGAGCCGACTGAAGCTGGAATGTAATCTATAAAATCTGCCGTGTGTAAAGACGGCGTGTCAGGTGTGCCACCTCGCATTACCTTCAAGAGCTCTGCCAAGGACAAACAAACCGGCTCCCCGAGCACAAACGCAGAGACAGAGCAATTCAACCCTCATATTGTGCTGCCGTTAGAAGGACATCATATTTCGTTTCAATTGCAACTTAAATGTCAAAGTAGTTGTGAAAAGATAAGAAAGCTTCTTGATGTGACCATGGATCATTTGATGTGTAAGTGCTGTAAAAGACCCTGGGATGATTTTGCATCGGAAAAACACTTTAAGATCCAGACGTCAGATCCCTAAAGTCCTTCATCAGGTTCAAATGTAGCGTTTAAAACCAGCAAGATCTAAGTTGTGTGTGTGAAACAGGATGTGGCTTTAAACTGGATTAAAAATTCATTTTTACCAGACAACCACAACGCTGGTTTGAACACATCTCATCTCATCTTCAGCCTCTGATCCTGGATCAGGTCTCAGGGGCAGCAGCTTTAGCAGGGGACCCCAAACTTCCCTTTCCCGGGCCACATTAACCAGCTCTAACTGGGGGATCCTGAGGCGTTCCCAGGCCAGTGTGGAGATCTAATCTCTCCACCTGGTCCTGGGTCTTCCCCGAGGCCTCCTCCCAGCTGGACGTGCCTGGAACACCTCCCTAGGGAGGCGCCCAGGGTTCATCCTTACCAGATGATCCTGAACCACCTCAACTGGCTCCTTTCAACGCAAAGGAGCAGCGGCTCTACTCCGAGTTCCTCACGGATGCTGAACTTCTCCCCCTCTCTCTAAGGGAGACTCCAGTCCCCCTCCTGAGGAAACACAGTTCACACGCTTGGACCTGGACCTGGTTCTTTGGGTCCTGACCTGGACCTGGTTCTTTGGGTCCTGACCTGGACCTGGTTCTTTGGGTCCTGACCTGGACCTGGTTCTTTGGGTCCTGACCTGGACCTGGTTCTGTGGGTCCTGACCTGGACCTGGTTCTTTGGGTCCTGACCTGGACCTGGTTCTTTGGGTCCTGACCCAGCTTTCATGACCACAGGTGAGGGTAGAAACCAGGACTGAGGGTAGATCCAGAGCTTTGTCTTCCTCAGTTCTCTTTTCGTCACAACGGTGCGGTAGAGCGACTGCAGCTCCGCCCCCTCTGCTCCGATTCTCCGGCCAAACTCACGCTCCATCGTCCCCTCACTCGTGAACCAGATCCCGAGGTCCTTGAACTCCTTCACTTGGGGTCAGGACTCATTCCCTACCTGCAGTAACAATCCACCAGTTTCCTGCTGAGAGCCACGACCTCAACACAAAGTGCTCAAAAATATAAAGCATGTATCTTGTTATTTTTACACATATTAACACAGATCTTCTACGTATTATATATTTAAAAAGTTCGGACATTATTCTTCTTTTCACTTGAATATCTTTCATATACTTTTATCTTATTAAGCACATTAATGGGAGGAATATTCAAACCTACTGCTCTTTAAGCTCCTTTCAGTCCAGAGCACCATTCAGACCTGAAACGGGTCGCTGCACTTCTTTGACATCTTTTTCCTGCAAATCAAACTTTAGCTTTTTAATGCTTCTTTTGGAGTTTTTTAGACTTTATAATGGAAGTGCATTCGGCCATCTAGAGCTCAAGTCCACCAGTCTGAACAAATATAATATATCACCACGTTCATGAAGCCTCCAGGAGTTAAGCTCTTTGATCCACGGCCATGTTATTGATTGAAGTAAATCTTCACCGCAGGTCAAAATCACTACATACACATAACATAACACCACACACAGATATTTGTTATTTCTTTGCTTCCCTTTATTTAAACATTATTTACACATTATATGCTGTTAGTGGCACAAAGATCCCCCGTATTAAAAGGTGGATTGGTGACGTGATAATCTTCTCTGATTGCACAGAGTTCACAGCCGGTGCAGAGCTGACATGTGTCTGGAGTTTGACTGATTACACGTCTCCTCAGACTGCGCTGACTCTGTAGCTTCAGTCAGCTGCGACGCAGTCCAGAGAGAGGGTTTCAACCTCTACTGAGCCACCTCTGGCACATCAACCCTCAGCAGATCAGACAGCATCTCCTCTAGATCACTTTTACAAGTCATTGCAAGACAGGCAGACACTTCTTTATCACCTGTTTTTAGCAGGTTAGACAACAGAATAATAAGCATTAGCATTAATTGCAAGTTCATCCATGCATCCTCGTGAATGCAGGGGACCATGAACACGCAAAACACACACATGCACGGAAGTAGGTCACATCACATGGTCATAATAGCACTCTGAGTGTTAGCTTGGTCTGTGACAGGACGATAATGTCACAGACCCGTTGTCCCATTGACTTCTGTCTCATACAGTCCGCTAACAACCCGGCCACACATCTTGGTAGAGCAGTGCATGTGCATTGCCAAACCTGTTGCTTTTATGTTAAGGGATGGGAGCAGCCACACTGGAACATCTATATCATGTATTTTAACCACCACACGCACGATTCCCAGCAACAACAAAAAAAAAAAAGACGTCACACTAACATCCCAACAGCACTTTCACTACAGTTTCAGTGTGCATGTAGAATATGAAGCTCTGTGCACCTCATCGAGCTCACAGTGCCACTGGAGGAGGCGATTGAGGCCGCCTTCGAACGGAAGAAGGCCAAGTACACAGAGCTCGCTGATGGGTGTCGGGAGGCTGGCTGGAAGACTGCCATCTACCCAGTGGAGGTCGGATGTCGAGGCTTCTTGGGCTCGTCGACCATGCGCCTCTTGAGGGAAGCATAAATAACTGGAAGGAAGTTAAGGAGGGCAACAAAGGATCTGGCAGAGGAGGCTGAGAAAGGGAGCTCTTGGCTCTGGCTAACGATGAAGGATCGGTGTTGGGGGACGAACATCTAACCCCAGATAACAGCCACAGGGGAGAACAGCCATCAGCTGCAGGGGGTGACAGGGAGACGTCCCTAAACCCATGGGCACTGGAGGAGGTGCGACAGGCAGCAATGCCCAGCAGGTGGGAACATCTTCCTGTGCATTTACTGTCACAGACGTGAACAAGATGAAGATATTTGAGTGATAGTCGTCGTCACTGCTCATGCAAGATGTGTGTGCTCGGGACTCTAAAGCCTCTTTCACACACAGTTCCTGGGATAACTTTCAGGCAGAGTCATTTTCACTATTCACACCTGTGTGATAAAAAAAAATATCTCTGCCGACATGAAACCACAAAATCCTCCTCAAACAACAAAAACCAAAGCACCAAAGCAGAAGGTGGCGATAGCACTCTGAACAGGAAGGCCATTTCACCCAATCACAAGGCTGGAAACATTCATGTTGGAAAAACAACAATGTTGACGTGAGGCCGGGCAGATTCCCACTGTGAGACACTGAGACTCACACAAAGAGCTGAGAAGTTGCTTGATAGCAGCAGGATTTTGGCGAGGTCTTCCATCACAGCGACTCCGTCAGCTGGTCACGTCTAGAGCGCTCCACACGTCTCCATGGAAACAACGTTTACCGTCGCACAGTGTGACGTCAAACACTGGTTTTCCTGTCCACACATGACTGCTGACACACACTTTAACACAAAGTTCACCCTGGACTCTGGTGTCAGGAGCAGCAGCTGTGTTAGTGTGGATGAAACAGACAAACACACGCTTTCAGAAACACCCAAATCTTCCTCCGCCACACTTTCTTGTGCGCGCAATTTCAAACATGCACACTCAGAAGATGTCCATGACTTCTACGCTGGTGACAGAGCGACTGGAGTGGAGCAAATGAGGGTTATCCAAATGGCTTGATTTTTCCCAAACAAGAGGGGAAAGCTTCTCTGCACAGGACCTACTTTGTCAGGTGACCATGACTAAAAATTAAAGATACCTTGTAACAGAGACACACACACGCTTTCAGAAACACCCACGTTCGTACAGACGGCCCCTCCCCTCAGAGCTCATCCCTGCAGAGTTCCTGCATCCATTCACGACACAACCTCACCTGTTTGCAGGATGATTAAACAGGTTTAATGATGCTGTGTAAACGGCCTGTTTAACATGGGGCTCAATGAGAAACTGCTCTGTTATGAAACCTGCCCCTAGTGGACACTCAGAGAACTGACGCTGACGGAGCTTCCTGATTGGATCAAACAGGAAGTCGCTGAGGTCAGGGCTTGGTTTAAATATGCAAATGAAGCATTATCTAATGCTAACTTTTGGTATATACAAAGTTAGCTGGTGACGTTTCCGCGGGACTGTCACCAGGTGGGAAACCGACTCGCACCCCCACGAGGAAATGGTCGATCACAGCGGTTCCAATCGAAGTGAATGGATTTAGTTTGAAACGCATGAGGATTATGATTTTGTTCCTTTTAATATTAATGCTAATCTCTCCTGCCAGAAGCACTTTATTCTAAAAGAAGGCAACAATAAAGCATTTGAATAAACTACAATAGAATCACATTAAACCAAAACACAGCGATGTAAAAGTCGTCCTTTGGCTTTCATCTTGCTAATTGCACGATTAGCACAGCGGCTCATGAATGACTGAATATTGTTTACGACTCCACAGAACGTAATGTTGAGAGGGAACAAGGCTGATCTTTAGTGTATAAATGTTGCTTTTGAGTCTTGTTTGATTTATTTATTTCTCTCAGAGCCTTCAGGGAACTTAAATGCAAATGAATAGAATTTGTTTATTTCGTCCCAACACACTCGGAGTCCCGTTGATTTCTATCCGCGGGCAATCGATTACCAACAGACAGTCAGACTACTCATCTCATCTCATCTCATATTCAGCCTCTTATCCGGGGTCGGGTCGCAGGGGGCAGCAGCTTTAGCAGGGACCCCAACCTTCCCTTTCCCGGGCCACATTAACCAGCTCTAACTGGGGGATCCTGAGGCGTTCCCAGGCCAGTGTGGAGATCTAATCTCTCCACCTGGTCCTGGGTCTTCCCCGAGGCCTCCTCCCAGCTGGACGTGCCTGGAACACCTCCCTAGGGAGGCGCCCAGGGTTCATCCTTACCAGATGATCCTGAACCACCTCAACTGGCTCCTTTCAACGCAAAGGAGCAGCGGCTCTACTCCGAGTTCCTCACGGATGCTGAACTTCTCCCCCTCTCTCTAAGGGAGACTCCAGACCCCCTCCTGAGGAAACACAGTTCACACGCTTGGACCTGGACCTGGTTCTTTGGGTCCTGACCTGGACCTGGTTCTTTGGGTCCTGACCCAGCTTTCATGACCACAGGTGAGGGTAGGAACCAGGACTGAGCAGTAGATCCAGAGCTTTGCCTTCCTCAGCTCTCTGTTCGTCACAACGGTGCGGTAGAGCGACTGCAACACCGCCCCCGCTGCTCCGATTCTCCGGCCAAACTCACGCTCCATCGTCCCCTCACTCCTGAACAAGATCCCGAGGTACTTGAACTCCTTCACTTGGGGTCAGGACTCATTCAGACGTCTTCTCCACAATTATCTGACCTTTAACAGAGACCTAAACTCTTTTCTGGTGCAGTAAAGAGGAGACACTAAAAACAGCTTTTCTTTTAAATGCACTTGATTGAAGCTATTTTTCTTTCTGAACACGTTTTCTTCAAAACTGGTGAGGAAAGAAAACATTTACAGTATTTGTCTTCACTTTGTTTGTTTGTGTATATACCAAAAGGTAGCATTAGATAATGCCTCATTTGCATATTTAAACCAAGCCCCCACCACAGCGACTTCCTGTTTGATCCAATCAGGAAGCTCGGTCAGCGTCAGTTCTCTGAGTGTCCACTAGGGGCAGGTTTCATAACAGAGCAGTTTCTCATTGAGCCGCATGTTAAACAGGCCGTTTACACAGCATCATTAAACCTGTTTAAGGACAAAAGAACATTCTAGTCTGTGTGTTTAGATCAGATCTCCATGACAACACTGAGGGGGAGGGGCTAGTTTTTGTTTTATTGGGGGTTAAAGTTCATGAATAATTAGGGGCGTGGCCTCTTGAGTGACAGCTAGCCTCTGGCCCTCACTTCTCCTCGGAGGTAAACCTCAGCCAGATGGACGTACGCCCCTCCCCTCAACGTCACATACATGCCCTTTTTTGGTCAGAGGAAAAGAGGCTGAGTCGAAGTCTGACAAGATGGAGACTCCTATAGGCGAGGGCGACTGGATCTATGATTTAAACAAATACAACAAGAACAACATAAAACAGCAGCGGCCTGTTTGAGAACATGAGCTCTGGTGATCACCACCACGGGGCCTTTTGTATTTGATTTAGCGCTGATCCACACTGTCCGTAGATCAGCCTTCCCTGACTCCGTGTGTGTGTGTGTGTGTGTGTGTGTTTACTGTATATATTATGCTGTAAAGCTATTATTGATGGTAGCGTCACTGCACAAATCATAGAAATGATCTCCTACTTCCCTCCGGATGGTCTGTCACTGCTAAAAAACCTCTGTGCCAGAGGCATACGGTGCATGCTAGGTCCTGTCTTAGAGATTAAAACATCCATTACACACACACACACACACAGTATATCCACCATCACATGCTCCCTTTGCACCCCAAATGACTGGACTCTGCATGAAGTCGCTGTCAAAGCAATGATTACTCCTGCCCCCTCTGTATCTGCGCTGTGTCTGCGTGTTTATGGAGCGGCAGAGTTTCTTCGCCTGCAGCGATGCAACAACACATTATTTATATTGATGACCTCTATAAACAGTCAATATGGCTGTATGACACATGCAGACAGCTCTCCTGAAGCCTGGATCTATTTTCACAGTGATGCTGAACCGCACAGTGTCAGCGTCACTTCCCCCTCTCTCCGCTCTTTACTGGTCGAGAACAGATGAATAAAGATTAGTTAAACACAGACTTGTTCTGGTCTCAGTAACAGTGAAAGCTCCGTTGAGTCGCTGAACTTGGTGACTCCATCAGTTACGACCAGCAGGGGAGATTATACCGCCATCTATTTCTTCTCAAACATGAATAAATTAATAACCAGCTCCTTCTCCGTTTGAATAATTGTCACCCAATTAAAAGTTTTATATGTTCGGTTTTATCACGGGCTGGGAAATGAACACCTGTTCGCTGGAAGCTGTTTAATCAATAACTGGCTTGGATCCGCACATTTCCTGAGCCGAGATGAGAGAAATTATAGTAATTAGAACGTAGACAGATGGAACAAGGTGATGCTGGATCCGTCTGTTGACCTCCTGTGATTTACATCTGTATAAACTGAATTGGATGGAAAAGGACCTTGAGTCATTTGCCATTTGTAATTTGACTAAATCAGAGTGATGATTATTTTTAGTTGTTGCAGAGCGACACAGCGCGGGAGACACTCTCCAGAGAACATCCAGAAGACATTACAGTTTGGGATTTTCACTTGCAACATAGACAGCAGAGATAGTGGAAGGGGAAGAATCCACTCACTCATCTTCAGCCTCTTATCCAGGATCAGGTCTCAGGGGCAGCAGCTCCAGCCTCTGATCCTGGATCAGGTCTCAGGGGCAGCAGCTCCAGCAGGGGACCCCAAACTTCCCTTTCCCGGGCCACATTAACCAGCTCTAACTGGGGGATCCTGAGGCGTTCCCAGGCCAGTGGTGTGGAGATCTAATCTCTCCACCTGGTCCTGGGTCTTCCCCGAGGCCTCCTCCCAGCTGGACGTGCCTGGAACACCTCCCTAGGGAGGCGCCCAGGGTTCATCCTTACCAGATGATCCTGAACCACCTCAACTGGCTCCTTTCAACGCAAAGGAGCAGCGGCTCTACTCCGAGTTCCTCACGGATGCTGAACTTCTCCCCCTCTCTCTAAGGGAGACTCCAGACCCCCTCCTGAGGAAACACATTTCAGACGCTTGGACCTGGACCTGGTTCTTTGGGTCCTGACCCAGCTTTCATGACCACAGGTGAGGGTAGGAACCAGGACTGAGGGTAGATCCAGAGCTTTGCCTTCCTCAGCTCTCTGTTCATCACAACGGTGCGGTAGAGCGACTGCAGCTCCGCCCCCGCTGCTCTGATTCTCCGGCCAAACTCACGCTCCATCGTCCCCTCTCTTGTGAACCAGATCCCGAGGTCCTTGAACTCCTTTACTTGGGGTCAGGACTCATTCCCTACCCGGAGTAACAACCCACCGGTTTCCTGCTGAGAGCCACGGCCTCAGATTTAGAGGTGCTGATCCTCATCCCGGCTGTTTCACACTCGGCTGTGAACCGATCCAGTGAGTGCTGAAGGTCACTGACCGACGACGCCATCAGGACCACATCATCTGCAAAACGCAGAGACGAGATCCTCAGCCCACCGAACCGCAGCCCCTCCCCTCCACGACTACGCCTCGATATCGAGGAAGGGGAAGAATCGGCAGCTTTATGGAGAACTCACTCACAGTATCTAATGAACCCTTTATCTGAGGTGGTAATATATATCGTTTACATTTAGATCAAGTAAGACAAAAGCATGTCATGGTTTTATAAGAACAGTTCACCCAGCCTTCAAACATCTGAATGGTCACAGAACCAGAGACAGCAACTGTCTAATGAGGCCGGTGCCCTGCAGAGAGATTACGTCACTGACAACCTCGTTAGTCAGACATCAAACTCTGAACTTTGTCTGAAGACGTGAAAGTACTTTATGTTTAAAAATAGGTTACAAAGATCTGGAAGTTAGTGTCTAGACGATGCTGAGATAATGCTGCAGACACAAAACGGTCAGTCCCAGATAAGAAATGGAGCCCTCGCCTCACATCTTTAAGGCTTTTAAAGTTTAAAGCTTCAAACACTTTGTTGTGTCACCCCGTGTTCCTCCGAGTTCACAGCAGCTGCCTCCTCAACCCCACTGTAACGCGCACAACAGTCCGTTTTGTTTCCTTGTGTATCCGTCTCTCCAGAGATGGGACGAACATGGAGAGAGGTAAAAAGGAGAGCATGGGACTTCTGCAGAGCCACGGCACTGCTGAGGAAGACATCCTGTCAGGACGGCTGCCAGACGGAGAGGGGACACTAAAGAGAGAGATATACAGCAGCAGTATAACAAACAAAGGGATGCAGGATGTGATAAATCTTTCCTTATTGGCTGATTTTGTGATCTGTCTCCATCTCTGTGCATATTTAAATTCTCCATTTTATCCGAGTACTCCTCTATTCCTCTGCACAGAGCACTGAGAACTTAATTGCATAGATTTTATTCATCAAAGTTCCCGCTGCGATAAACCCAGGCTTTGAAAGAGCTTATTAATGGTGAATTTCATGGCATTTCTGCCTCATTTGATGACAAAGCTTATAAAAGAGATGGCTTGATATGCAAATGTGTGTACATACATGTAGGCTATACATGCATTAAAGGCTGTTATCAAAGGCAGACATTTAAAACAAATAAAGGTCCTGAAATAATAAATAATAATAATATAATATGCTCAGTATAAAGAAAGTATTGTTAGCCAGATTTCCTGTTATATAACCATCATTGTTATGCAGTTGCAAGTGTCTGACGGGTGCTCAAGACGGAGCAGCGCTCCCTAAATTTACTGAATTTGAATAATTTTAGTGTTAAATTATTATCCAGTTTCTTTTAAATCAAAATCAAATTCATGTTATTTATAAAGCAAAGTGCTGCACAGAAAATAAATACCATTAAACATAATAAAAAGAAGATAAAATACTAAATATACAATAATCTGTGCACATAAATCAACAACTTAGAGAAGAAATGTTTCCATTACTGGTGGATCATTCATTCATTCATCTTCAGCCTCTTGTCCCTGTCGGGGTCACCGGGGGGCTGGAGTCGATCCCAGCTGACATTGGGCGTGAGGCGGGGTCCACCCTGGACAGGACGCCAGTCTATCACAGGACACATAGAGACGAACAGAGACAGACAACCATTCACACCTACGGGTGATTCAGGGCGCACTCACAATGTCTCCGCCCCGTGCCCCGTGCTTTAGGGTCCTTGGGCCTCGCGCAAATGCTTCTTGCTGCCTATACGTCATCACGCCGTAACACGTCACACGCATTGATGACGTCATGGCGATGCGTGGCTTTGTTTCCAGATCTTTCCGTAGACCTCGGAGTTTTTGTGCGTCTTGTCGACTGTTTTTGAATCTTTTCATCGACCAAATCTGCAGTAAACACTCCACCTCCGCATCACACCAACGTGAACCTTTCACCGCCATTGTTTTAAATGTCCGCGCATGGTCCCTCCTTCTTTTTTCTACGTCCCAACAGGCGCACAGGAAATGACCTCAGAACCGCCGTAGGCCTCGTGCTCGTACACGTGCGCACGCTCGTGCTCGTACACGTGCAAACGTGCTTTACTAAAGCCCACCTCTCTCAGACGGGCCGTGGACGGCCCGCCGTCCGCAGTTATGCGCGGAGCTGTTGCACTCACACTGGTCAAACGCACTAGGCTTTACCCGTAAAACCTGTTTTTACCCGGTGCGGAAGGACAGTGTGAGTGCGCCCTGAATGAACCGAACATGCTTTGCTACATTAAAGCTGGGTGCACAGTCAGGCAGGGTGGTGTTAATAACCTTTCAGCGTGTTTTAATCCAAGAGGTGTGAGAGAAAACTAAACCTGGCTGTGTTTTCCTGCCGCGCTGCCACGCGCTCAGTCATCACTGGCACGTCTGGAGTTCATCGATCACCAGGAGATTTGTGACAACCTGAAGCTTTATAGATGTTATCAGACTATCAGCCGCCTCCCTCCCCTCTCCTCCCCTCTCCTCAGTGCCTGAAAAAGCCAGAATGGAGGTGGAAAAAGGCAGAAATAGATGTAACTAGACTCCATTTAGTCTGATGAGCAGCTCCCAGTGTCAAAGCAGAAGGCGCTCCCCGCCCTGAGGCTCTCAGAGAGAGAGAGCGCCGGGGGAGTCGACAGAGGAGAGCTCAGAAACCTCAGAGTCCGCTGCTTAAGAAGGAGGGGAGGGGGGAGACTTCGGGTCCTGCTTCAACAACAAACTCTCATCAAGATTGCACGAAAAGAAATGCATAAATATATAATACATAGTGCTAAATATGACAAAGAAGAGCGGGCTGCTCACCGCCCCGCCTCCACCATGCACTGTGGTTGCGAACATACACTCAATGGGCCTCATTTATCAATCTTGCGTGAAATCGGGCGCAGATCTGAGCGCTGTATTGGTCGTAGGAAAGGACCCACATGTGATTTATGAAACATTCGTATCTGACCAATCGCCAGCGGGGTTATTAGGTATCCCGTTAGAGGATAACCTTTGTCACCTAGAAGAGCCAAACCAAAATGTAAATCATCTGATACCTTGTTTGATTTAATGCCATTTATCGAGGGTAGCCACGACCGAGGAGATGACTTTGGCTCTGCAGCGCGTCCTGCTGCAGCCGTTCATTCCTCTTCAACCGTTTGTCCCTGTCGGGGTCGTGGGGGCTGGAGCCGAGCTGTTTAGAAATATAAAATAATCGTGTGTGCCCCCCCACCCACCACGTTAAAAAGCGACAGCTTGGCATCAAACATCACCTGCACATTTATCGAGTGGTAGTTTTTGCGATTGATGAATGTGTAATCATTCATGGATGGTGCCTTCAGACGCACATGAGTACAATCAATCGCTCCAACCACAATTTTTATTTTTTTTATTGGTTTTAAGAATCTGTTTTGATCTGTTCTTAATGTGTGACTGCTTCTGCTTAATGACAGCTGAGCTTTGTTCATTAGTTTCAGATCCACAGGCTCAAATGTGCGACACGACCTCAGACCTGACGTGAGATTTGATTGTAGCTCCCGCTCACGTCCAAATTGATAAATGCCGAAGTTTGCCAGGAAATGGTCGTACGCACGTTTTTCTGCCGTACGTTCGTTTGATAAATGAGGGCCAATGAATGGGAAGCAGGGAACTGACGTTTGACATCATTGGTCGTCATGTCTGTTCCTCGTAACATGCAAACTGAAGCTGTTCTCCTTTGTTTCCCCAGTACTGCAAACGCTCGTCTCAGCCTCGCCAGGGAAACCTTTGTGAGTCCAGCTTCGCACACTGCAACATCTCCACCGCTCCGTCCAGCAGCAGCTCCAGAGGCCCCGCCAAACACCACAGGTATGACATTTCACTGCACACACAGTCACACACACACAGGTGTAATGTGACACCAGAGGCAGCCGTCCCTCTCACTTCACTGCAGGAAACAGTAATAATGCAAATTACAGCAACAATAGGAAACTTCAATGTCCTTTGCTATAATCAGCAGCGACGCAGTGAAGAGAGAAATTGAATTATCCACATTACAGTGCAGCCAAAGCTAATTGCTGATTTACGGGAGAATGATAGTAATTATAATTAAAGCTATAAACATGTTAATAAGCATATCTATAACAGTCAGGAGATGGGACAGAGATAAAATGGGACGCACATGTGGGAGGATCTTTCATTCATGAGCCAGCGAACACACGAATCCCTGTAAGCTTTTTCTCACACTGCTCAGTGGTGTGTTCGAGCGTTGGCATGTTCAGCTGCAGCACAACTCACAGCTTTGCCAAGGCTGAGTTTTCTGTTCACACACACACACACACACACACACACACACACACACACACACACACACACACTGGCAGAGCTGAGCCAAAGAGAAGGGAGCTCCTGCTGCAGGTCGGGTTTGTGCGTCAATGGTCTTTAAATTGTGCCCCAGCTTCAGTGTTTTTTTTGTATCCAACATAAAAATTATTCTGTTTTTAAACTTCCGTTGACGCAGGAGGAAATGAGTGAATTGCACATTGGGCGACTGTGGCTTAGTGTAAGAGTGGGTCGTCCTCCTCTCGAGAGATTGGCGGTTTCGATTCCCACCTCCCCCGGTCCACATGTCGAAGTGTCCTTGGGCAAGACACTGAACCCCGAATTTCTCCCCGTGCTACACATGGGTGTGTGAATGTGGTGTGCATGGTTACATTAGATGGTCTGTAGATGTCCACCGCCATCAGTGTGAATGTGTGTGTGAACGGGTGAATTCCACCAGAGGTACCTCAGGATAACCTGGGAGGATCGACGGACAAACACCAGTGTCCTGGAGGAGGCTGGCGTCTCTACCATCACCGCCATCATTGCCCAACTCCAGCTCAGATGGTCTGGACATGTGATCCGGATGCCTGACTTCCGCCTCCCCAAACAAGTCCTCTACTCACAGCTTGTCCAAGGAAAACGCGCCCCAGGAGGCCAAAAGAGAAGGTACAAAGATAACATCAAAGACAACCTCAAGAAGTGCCACATATGCCTTAAGACCTGGGAGGCTACAGCAAGAAACAGGGCTGCCTGGAGGAAAGCTGTCCAAGATGGGGCTGCACAGTATAACAACGATCTCCACAGTGCTGCAGAGCAGAAGCGCAGACAAAAAAAAGAGACCACCTCCACCAAAACCCACAATCACCGTGGTTCATCCATGCCCACATTGCACCAAAGTATGTGGGTCCAGGATTGGCCTCTTTGCCCATCTGAAGACCCATAAGGACCAAGAGGGAGGACAGACATACTCGAACCCGAGTGTCCGCCGATGATGATGAACGGGTGAATGTGACAAACACTGTGAACGCGCCTTGAGTAGTTAGAAGACTAGAAAGACGCTGTATAAGTCCATTTACCGCACAATGTTTCTTTCTTACTTCTTTTTGCTGTTGCTGGCATTCCCACCTGATGGGTTTCTACCTCTAACTCCACTGCCGGGGGTTAATCCGCCCTCAGGACGATCCGGGGAGTCCAGAGGTGATTTTCCCACACAAACTGAAAAACGATCAGACAACCTTCAAACCACCAAGCCCCCCTCTCTCACCTTTTGGGCTTAACTCCTGCGAGACTTCTCTTCCTTCCCCTATTCTTACTGTTTCTCGATCACTAGATTACTCTGCTGGCAGTCTGTGCCTCTCGCCGCAGATGACATTGTTAGTGGGCGATCAGGGTTTATTTGTTTGCAATCTCATCGGCTTAGGCAGAGACTTGGACACTATTGTCAGGACAGCAGAGTGTGTTAAGATACCAAAATAGCCAAACAGGAAACCGGCCAAGGCTAATTATGTGTTTGGGAAGCCTCTTGTTTAAAAGCCACAATACAAAACTCTGCCAACACCATTAAGTGCCTGACTGTAAGCGGGGCTTCCAGTTGTTGTGGCTAAGACAAATCTCTCCTTCTGAACAGTTAAATATGAATGAGAGGACGTTTGCTACTTCAGCCGAGTGTGAAACGGCCGGGATGAGGATCAGCACCTCTAAATCTGAGGCCGTGGCTCTCAGCAGGAAACCGGTGGATTGTTACTCCAGGTCTGGAATGAGTCCTGACCCCAAGTGAAGGAGTTCAAGGACCTCGGGATCTTGTTCACGAGTGAGGGGACGATGGAGCGTGAGTTTGGCCGGAGAATCGGAGCAGCGGGGGCGGAGCTGCAGTCGCTCTACCGCACCGTTGTGATGAAAAGAGAGCTGAGGAAGGCAAAGCTCTGGATCTACAGCTCAGTCCTGGTTCCTACCCTCACCTGTGGTCATGAAAGCTGGGTCAGGACCCAAAGAACCAGGTCCAGGTCAGGACCCAAAGAACCAGGTCCAGGTCCAAGCGTGTGAACTGTGTTTCCTCAGGAGGGGGTCTGGAGTCTCCCTTAGAGAGAGGGGGAGAAGTTCAGCATCCGTGAGGAACTCGGAGTAGAGCCGCTGCTCCTTTGCGTTGAAAGGAGCCAGTTGAGGTGGTTCAGGATCATCTGGTAAGGATGAACCCTGGGCGCCTCCCTAGGGAGGTGTTCCAGGCACGTCCAGCTGGGAGGAGGCCTCGGGGAAGACCCAGGACCAGGTGGAGAGATTATATCTCCACACTGGCCTGGGAACGCCTCAGGATCCCCCAGTTAGAGCTGGTTAATGTGGCCCGGGAAAGGGAAGTTTGAGGTCCCCTGCTGGAGCTCCGTGGAGAGACGCGCGTCACCCTTTATATTAACTGCCAACTTATTAACTGGTCTACTGCCGACACCATCACAGCGTATTCCATCAGATACCACATCAAACAATAACTCATTCATCTTTTCCTCCTTCTTAGAAGCGGTTCCCTGTCTCACAGTCCGGACCAGAGAACCCGGGCAGCCCATTGGTCAGCTCCACGCAGGACCCCGCCCATACCGAGGGGAAGGCTGAATCCCATTGGAGGATCCAAGTATTCAGGCCCCGCCTACCAACACCTTCAGGAAGTGGACTCGTCTGAGCGGGACGCTGAAGCACAAAGAGGGTGAGAAGGAAAAGGACGTGAATGACTTTAAGGTTTCTTTCACTTTAAATGATTTGAAACAGTTTAATCATAAAAATGTCACCGTGATCGTCGATATTTGCAAAATAAACCCACAAACTGTCAAAGAAAGACGTATTTTTCCACCTATTTTCATTAAAATAGCTAAATGAAATGACGTGGCCCAAAATGTGATCTGCGACCTCCTGGTTCCTGCTCTGTGTGTGAACAGAGACGTGTGTTCTCCTGGTTCCTGCTCCGTGTGTGAACACAGACGTGTGTTCTCCTGGTTCCTGCTCCGTGTGTGAACACAGACGTGTGTTCTCCTGGTTCCTGCTCCGTGTGTGAACACAGACGTGTGTTCTCCTGGTTCCTGCTCCGTGTGTGAACACAGACGTGTGTTCTCCTGGTTCCTGCTCCGTGTGTGAACACAGACGTGCGTTCTCCTGGTTCCTGCTCCGTGTGTGAACACAGACGTGTGTTCTCCTGGTTCCTGCTCCGTGTGTGAACACAGACGTGTGTTCTCCTGGTTCCTGCTCCGTGTGTGAACACAGACGTGCGTTCTCCTGGTTCTCCTCGTCTCTGTCCTCGTGCTTTCTTGCTCCTTTACGTTGAACGGACGTTGATCCAAACTTCCTCTAGAGGGCGTCGCTCAGATCCAAAAGTTACTTCAATAAAGCGTCTGAAATGTGTTTCCTCAGGAGGGGGTCTGGAGTCTCCCTTAGAGAGAGGGGGAGAAGTTCAGCATCCGTGAGGAACTCGGAGTAGAGCCGCTGCTCCTTTGTGTTGAAAGGAGCCAGTTGAGGTGGTTCAGGATCATCTGGTAAGGATGAACCCTGGGCGCCTCCCTAGGGAGGTGTTCCAGGCACGTCCAGCTGGGAGGAGGCCTCGGGGAAGACCCAGGACCAGGTGGAGAGATTATATCTCCACACTGGCCTGGGAACGCCTCAGGATCCCCCAGTTAGAGCTGGTTAATGTGGCCCGGGAAAGGGAAGTTTGGGGTCCCTGCTAAAGCTGCTGCCCCCACGAACCGACACCGGGTAAGCGGTTGAAGATGAGATGGAGACCAACAAAGATGGAGACGATGGAGGAGAGAACCATCCTTCATCTGTTGAGAAGGAGGCAAAATAGCGGCAGCGTTGTAGACGGCGGTGGTCTGTGAGACACTAAAGACGTCCCAGAGTGTGGACGGAGAATTCCACACGTTGGTTTGACAGATGACAGACGACCAACGTCTCTTTCAGTGTTTCTGGTGGTGCTGCAACGTTTGTATTCACAAGCTTGCAGGATACGAGCCGAATCAAACGAAATGCACGTAGAGTACGGACAGAAGGCTCCCTCCGTACCCGTATCTGACACAGAGCCTGAATGAGCCTCAACCCCAGCCTTTTAAACGTAGGGACATTAATGTATGTCTCTATATTTGTGTGTAACGCAGACCACTGAAGCTCAGGCTCCGACTGTGCAGACGGACGGAGGCTGTTTTCGGTGTAATTACGGCTTAAAGATCTGAAGTATCTTAAGGTTTTATCCTCACTTTCTTCTCCCTTTCTTTCTGTCGGTCGGCGCTTTCCCTCTTTGCTGAATCCTCCGTGTGCTGAGTCATTTCAATGAAAGCCACTAACTGAAAAATACAGACGGGCTGCAGACAAAGCTTTGGATTTCATTTCAGCGGTGGATATTTCAAAGCCCTTTCTGTGGGTTTTTCTCCACTAAAATAGACTCCATTTCTTCTTCTTTTACCTCCTCCCCTCCCCTCCCGTCCTTTTGTTTTCCAATCTGCTGAGCGAAGATAAAAACGAGGTCAAGTTATGTTGTGGTCGGCGGTACAGTGGCATCGGTTCAAAGGAATGCTTCGCCTGGTGTTTGTGCTTTTAAGGACATGATACGGCTGCACATCCGCGTTCTTCCCTCTCTCTGACATCTTGTCAAGCCGGCGCTAAATTTTCTGACTCTCAGCTTTCCAGCATTTAAATGTAACACAATACACTTCTCAGGCAAAACAGCGTCCTCGTAGCAGACAGCGGGAATGCAAATGTGAGTGATCAGCAAGAAATGGATTTGGTGTGAAAGGCGCTGTGCTTTGACCCATTTTTGGTGGGACGTGAGTCGGTGCTTCTCCCACCTGGACTGGCACGCCTCACTTCAGGCGCTCAGGTCCCAGCGGCCCTGGCTCCAGATAAAGCTCCACATGACCTACATCCATACAAACAGAAAGAAAGAGAGAGAGCAGAGAGACAGGGGCGGGCAAAGAGACACTTCCGTGTAAAGTGAGCTCACGCAGACAGCATTCATGCAGAGTGGCGACTGCACTTCACTTTAGTTTGGATCTTTATTTAAGCACGAGAGTTCATGCGTCAGTTCTGCCCAAACGTAACCAGACGGACACTTGAGCTGCTTAAGTGTGCATCTGCTCAACACAAGTGCTCTCCTCGTCTGCCCCAGTGCCACTCAAGTGTCCTCTGCTCACCCAAAAGTTCATCCCAGAGTGTCAGCACGAGTGCTTCACTGTCAGCCCAAGAGCTCCGGTGAGTCTGAGAGCTCACTGGTCAGCTGAGGTGTCCTCTGGTCGTCCCAAGTCTCCTCCCGTCTTCCCAGAATTCAGCTGTTTCCTGCTCACCCAGAGGGTTTTCTCTTAAAGGGTACCGTCCTAATTAGTCCGGTACAGCTGGTGCCAAGTGTCGGTAGCTGAAGATGAGTTGACGATGTGAGGAGACACAAACATGGAGACTGTTGCCCCTGAAGCTTGTTCAAGTCACAGTGGCGTCAAGACTCCACACAGACACTAGCTGCAATATGATACTTATTCATTCATTCATTCATCTTCAGCCTCTTGTCCCTGTCGGGGTCGCAGGGGGCTGGAGGTGTGAGGCGGGGTCCACCCTGGACAGGACGCCAGTCTATCACAGGACACATAGAGCGAACAGAGACAGACAACCATTCACACCTACGGGTGATTTAGAGTCATCAATGAACTGAACACCTGCACGTCTTTGGACTGTGGGAGGAAACCGGAGAACCCGGAGAAAACCCACGCAGACACGGGGACAACATGCTCCACACAGAAGGGACCCAGCAGGGATTCAAACTGAGGCGACAGTGCTAACCACCACACCACCGTGTCGCCCACAATATGATACTCTAGTATCTAGTCTTACTTTAACGCAAGGGATCTCTGTCAGAGAGTCTGTCCGTGTTTGAGTGAGAACCGTCCATCTGATCTGCTTCACACTTGGCAGGTGTGTTGTCGGGGTCCCAGGGGAGCACAGGTTTGAATATGGTGCAATTCAGGTAACGTCATAACGTTCAAACCTTATGTTTTAAGTCATTTTTTTAACCGTAAGTCACAGAAACAAAACTATGAGAAGTTTCTTTCTGGAATGCTGCAGATCAATCTCATCTAGATAGATCCTAATATGGCGGACACGTGTAGATATGATGTCACAGTGGACGTGAAAGAGTTGGTGCAGTTCGACCAATAGGTGGCGCTGTAGTAGCATCATCTGTCTGCGTATGACAAGAACCGTTCATCCGATCAACACTATATAAGCAGCTCTTTCGAGAGCAAAGCAGTCGGCCAGCTCCTAATGAGCAAACATCGTGACTGTCACACACTCTGAACCGGCACACCCCAGAAAGTGACGGCAGGCGGCAACACCAGCCGCCAAACATCTGACCCGATCCAAACGGGCACCGGTTGGATCAAATGTGAACGCTTCCCTGACCTTAATCACTGCCCAAATGCTGCTCCGTTTAGACCCCGAGAGCATCTGTGTTCACACTCGTGCACGGCAAAGTCTGGGACGCACGGATGAACAGGTCGTGCTAAAAGTCAGGAGGCCACTCTCTCTCTCTCTTACTCTCTCACTCACTCATCCACTCTTCCTCTCGTGTCCGAGTTCCCACAGCGGCAGATGGACAGACAGACAGACGATCGGCTCCCTCTCCTACGGTATAACGTGGTAGTCTGGGTTGCCATGGAGACATTTGACCGTGACTGCATGGAGGCTGAGGCAGAGATGCAGAGACTGAAATAGAGAGACAGCCAGTTTGAATCCACTCTGACACAGACAGAAAAGAAGAAAGAAGCGGCGGCGGCGGTGGTAAAAGGACGTGATGGAGGAATGTGCAGATGGATCGTGACAGTTAGAAAAGGCTTTAAGAAAGGTTGGCCGTCCTATTCCGTGCCTGTTAGAGAATCCTGGTGTTATCTCAACAAAATGGCTGACAGGGAGACAGACTGTCCTGTGTTGTTACCACTATTTTAAGATGAAGCTGTCTCCAAAATGGCTGACGGAGAGACTGCATGCATTTCTGTATTTCTGTCCACTCTTTGCAGTGTTTCCTTGCTTCAGGCTCTCCCTCTCTGAGTTAACACACGCAGCTGCTGTGTGTCTCAGTGTGTGTGTGTGTAGGCGTTCACATTTACATGTATGTATAAACGCTGTTGCGTCTCTGGAACATTTCCCAGTTACGAGGTCGCAGCATCACATTACTTAAAGATTTCCCTTTGACTTTAGCAGCAAACAGATGCGATCTACTAAGAAATGATCCGTGGGGGGAATGGATTAATGAAAATGACTGTTAACACTTGTACATGTAATGAGCTCCTATAAAAGATAAAAGCCCAGTCACTTATCTCACCTCACTCGCACACAATCTCTCTTTAATACCCCTCGAGCTCTTCCCTCGTCACTCCGGGGTCTATATTTGAACTCTGCTTCATAGATTTCTGCAATCTGATTGTGTTTCGACACATCAAAAGGGAGATTTGTCTGTGAATGTTATCTCGGGAATTAGCTCCCCTCGCATCATCCTCTCTTATCGCTCGCGGGATCCTCTCTCTTCGGGCTCGCTAAATCTCCACTGTGGGTTTTTTTTTCATGTCTCTGAAAAACTACTGCAAAGGACGATATGATTTCCTTTGAGTCGGAGCAGGCACCTTCTCCTCCCACCGCTATTTTTGCACGCTTTGATGGCGAGCGCAAGTGCGTGTGATGAGGTTATTACAAGAGAGGAAACGCTCCGTGTTGGATTTTGACATGACAGGAAGGGCTAGCCTTTGCGGAGGATTATGAATTATTACACAAAGATAATGAGGCTCCGCAGGATTTAGACACCGAAGGGCACGGTCAGTCCTGGAGAGAGAGGAGATTATGTCTGGGCAGAGGCGTGAGGTAGTTACAACGGGCCCCAGTGCACGCTATCATGATAGGAACCTAGTGCACGCTATCATGACGGGCCCCAGTGCTAGGTATCATGACGGGCTCCAGTGTGCGCTATCATGACAGGACCCCAGTGCGTGCTATCAGGACGGGCCCCAGTGCACGCTATCATGACGGGCCCCAGTGCACGCTATCAGGACGGGCCCCAGTGCACGCTATCATAACAGGCCCCAGTGCTAGGTATCATGACGGGCTCCAGTGCACGCTATCATGATGGGCCCCAGTACACGCTATCATGACGGGCCAAGTGCACGCTATCATGACGGGCCCCAGTGCACGCTATCATGACGGGCCCCAGTGCACGCTATCATGACAGGCCCCAGTGCACGCTATCATGGTGGGAATCGAGTGCACGCTATCATGGCGGGCCCCAGTGCACACTATCATGACGGGCTCCAGTACACGCTATCATGACGGGCCCCAGTCCACGCTATCATTACGGGCCCCAGTGCACGCTATCATGACGGGCCCCAGTGCACGCTATCATGACGGGCCAAGTGCACGCTATCATGACAGGCCCCAGTGCACGCTATCATGACGGGACCCAGTGCACGCTATTGTGACGGGCCCCAGTGCACGCTATCATGACAGGCCCCAGTGCATCCTATCATGACAGGCCCCAGTGCACGCTATCATGACGGGACCCAGTGCACGCTATCATGACGGGACCCAGTGCACGCTATCATGACTGGTCCCAGTGCAGGCTATCATTACGGGCCCCAGTGCACACTATCATGACGGGCCCCAGTGCACGCTATCATGACGGGATCCCAGTGCGCGCTATCATGACAGGACCCCAGTGCACACTATCATGACGGGCCCCAGTGCACGCTATCATGACGGGCCCCAGTGCACGCTATCGTGACGGGCCGCAGTGCACGCTAACATGACGGGCCCCAGTGCACGCTATCATGACGGGCCCCAGTGCTAGGTATCATGACGGGCCCCAGTGCACACTATCATGACGGGCCCCAGTGCACGCTATCATGACTGGTCCCAGTGCACGCTATCATGACGGGCCCCAGTGCACGCTATCATGACGGGACCCAGTGCACGCTATCAGGACGGGCCCCAGTTTACGCTATCAGGACGGGCCCCAGTGCACGCTATAAGGACGGGCCCCAGTGCACGCTATCATGATAGGAACCCAGTGCGCGCTATCATGACGGGCCCCAGTGCACGCTATCATGACGGGCCCCAGTGCACGCTATAAGGACGGGCCCCAGTGCACGCTATAAGGACGGGCCCCAGTGCACGCTATCATGACGGAACCCCAGTGCACGCTATCATGATAGGAACCCAGTGCACGCTATCAGGACGGGCCCCAGTGCAGGCTATCATGATAGGAACCCAGTGCACGCTATCAGGACGGGACCCAGTGAACACGCGTGAACATACGGACGACATCTGCGGGGCAGGTAGCGCTGCACAAGATGCCACATCAAGAAAACGCAGCACGCTAACACACGCTCTGTGGGGGAACAGCAGAGGAGGAAGATGCAGGCGCAGATTTGACTGAGGGCAGAGATTAAAAGCTTTGGAAATATGTAGAAAAGATTTAAGAACCAGTGCAGTTACACAATCTCTGAGCAAGAGTGATTCAAAGAGGATTTTCAAACCCAGCAAATGGTCTTGACCTAAAACGAACGACGGAAAAAAAGAATCAATAGAAAACGGCCGCGCACGCTGCCTGATCCCTCCGTCGTCCTTGAACGCAGCTTTAGACTTTAAAACAACACTTTCGTTTTCAACATACTTCAATAAATCAATAAAATAAAAAGTGAACTCTCTGTTACCTCTGTGTGTGTGTGTGTATGTGTATGTGTATGTGTGTGTGTGTGTGTGTGTGTGTGTGTGTGTGTGTGTGTGTGTGTGTGTGTGTGTGTGTGTGTGTGTGTGGGTGCGTGTGTGTGTGCGTGTGTGTGTGTGTGTGTGCGTGTGGACTGAGATATAAAGAGATGAAAGAAAGATGTCAGGCCCGTCTTCTTCCCTCAGCATCCTCTGTTAGTCTGTGAGATGGCGAAAGGGCGGAGAGCTGTTCCTCGGTGTATTCTGGTTTCAGCGTGGGAGTTTGAAAACGGCGCTGTAGCCGACATCACCCTCAAAGACACAATGACTCCTTCTCAAGGTGAAGTGAGTTCTTCTGCAGTCGAATAATCTTTGCTCCTTTCTCTTCTTCTTGTCTCCCCGTGTCCCGTCTCCTCTAGTTGCCAAAAGCAGGTGGAGAACCGGTGTGACGACCCCAGACGAGATGCCTTCCTACATATGCAAACTCCTGTTTCCATGGAGACGTCATCGCCTTGGAGCGTACGCACAGAGGTGCGTTCAGTCCTGTCAGAGCACGAAGATCCCAACCCCACCACCACCACCACCACCACCACTACCCGTAGCCTGCGCAGGCCCGGCCGCCGTCAGAGCCGCTCCCCGCCTCCTCCGTTTCGCTCCTGCTCCATCCCTATCATCCCCTCCGTCCAGTGTCACCATGACAACGAGGCGTCTTGTATGCAAACCAGCGTCACACCGGCAACCACGGCGGCGGTGATGTCAGGAGTTGCACCCTGCAAGGAAGCGAGGAGGGAGAAGGCGGCGCGCGCCACGTTGTGTTCTTCTTCCTGCTCATCCGCTATCGGTCAGCAGCAGCAGGACGAGGTGGCGCTGCTGCTGGAGGAGGCGCAGGAGCAGCTCAGGGCGTTGGCGTTGGCTCACAGGAAGCAGGAGGAAGGCGGGAGCATCAGCAGCGGCGGTGGCGGATCGACAGCGGCCCAGGTGGAGGCCAGAGAAACAGTTTGCTTCCTGAACCTTAACGGAGGGAGCGGCGGGGCGCTGAGCTGTAACGGACCCACGCAGACCCAGTTACTCAGCCCCAGCCTATCACACAGAGACCTGGGCCAGAGCAGCCAATGAGAGGACACGATTTAGAGGACGCTCACTTTTCGGTTTGACAGTGTTTGACAGACTATGAGGAATAAAAAAAAAATTGAAAAAGTAATATGGGAATTCTGGAACAGTGGCGATGACACGAACGGTGCGCGGATACAAACAAACAGTGACGCGCGGACGCGTTCGCACCGACTCACAAAAGAGGAAAAACATATTTACATGCATTTATTTACAAAACAAGAGAAACACTTCTACTTAGGCAAAAAGAAACCAAATAGTCTGTCAACTCCATGGTGTTTTTAATTGTAAAAAGAATATATAAATATATATATATATAAATATATATGGATATAAATATATGGAATTCAAAAAGTGACCAAGTGCAAAGTTGAAGAACACAGGAATGATGTAAACTCTTTCTCTTTTCTTTCTTCTTCTCCCTGTTTTGTATTAACTGTCCCTTTTTTTTTAACGTTCTGGCTCAATTCGAACAAAAGAACTTCATTAACGTCCCGCCGCACGTCTTCGAGGCCGCGGGTCGGATTCTGCGAGTCTGCACAGGATCCAAAATGGCCGACACGGAAGGATTTCCCCCCTCTGGCCTTTTAAAAACCTGTCTACTCAGCCAAGAATTACACTGCAGCCCTCTGAGGTTACCGACAGCACACGGAGGATTTACGACAAGAAACCAAACCCCCCAGCCGTGTGTAGGTGTGCGTGTGTGTGCGTGTTTGTGTGTGTGTGTGTGTGTTTGTGTGTGTGTTGAAAGGCAGCGAGGGAAGAGAAGAAGAAAAAACAGGAAGCTTCTTCTACATGTGGTCGGATTGTTAAAGACGGCACAGACGCTGAATCCCCTTCGGCCAAACCACTTTAGATTATTTTAGATTTTGTTACGAATTATATTTTCACACACACACGCACACACACACACACACACACACACTCGCCTGTGCATTGTTTTTCGGGTGGACGGTCGGATGGACAGACAGAAGGACAAAGAAGGTGACGGAGCACCACGGGAGCGACTCTGACTTATTCTTTTTTACGTTCTTTTGTTTCCATTTTTGGTTATTGACGAACAATGCTGCTTTCTGGGGCGGAGGGAGAACCACGTGGCTTTTGGGTATTGAAACAAATAAATGTCTCTATGTTGTATCCTATGAATTGGAAGCTTTTGAATCTCTGTATGAATTTACAGCCAAACGTTTCTGGTGAATACAAGTTAAAAAAAATGGTTGCAATTCTGGTAAAGATTTTTCAAAATAAGAGTTGTTTTGCTTGATTGCTTGGAAGACGTTTTGACTCCTGCTCTGAAGCACCCGGTCCAAACACACACACTGCAACATCGGTGGGGTTCACATCAAATCAAATCAAATCAAATCAACCTTTATTTATACGGCGCCTTTCATACAGGAAAGCGCCGCACAGTGCCAAGTTACAGAGAAGTACAGAAAAGAGAAACATCAAATAAAATCAGGAGAAGAAAGTTAAAAGAACCCAACCCTCCCACAGAGACACACACACATATGTATACGTTCATACACACATTCACACATACACACACAGCCACGCTGACACACAGACACACACACTCACACCTACACAAACACTAGCTGTCACTACAGAGACATGGCCGGGCAGCGAGACCTGAGGTACAGAGGAGGCTAGAGGAAGCTACCTTTGTGGGGCCAACCACACCGGGAGAGACCCCAGTCCAAGGTCACAGAGACCACCGCCACAGAGACCCCCCCAACCCGGGGAGACAGGAGCCTCCGCATCAAGGTGCAGAGCCCTCTAGCTGCCCGGGCCGGAACCGTCCATGGGACAGCACCCCCCGCGGCCAAGATCAGAGACAACTCCCAATCTGGCAGCACCCTGAGGAAACAGGGGGCCTGCCAAGAACATCAGTGTTCTTCACACACACTCTGGTCTGAACTGGCTTGAGACCAGTAATCACAAAGTTATGTAGGAATTTCACACACAATACTTTAGTCACAGCAGACGGACCTCACAGAGTATATATTGTGTAATTCAAATTTTACAGGAGGCTTCCTGGAGTCAGCAGAGTCGTTGGCAGTTTAGGGCGCACTCACACTGTCCTTCCGCACCGCGACCCGGGCTTTAGGGTACTTGTCCCCCCTCCCTCTCCCCCCGCGCCCCAGCCCCGTTTGTACTCACACTGCCAGGGCCGGCTAATGCTTCTTGCTGTCCATACGCCGTAACACGTCACACGCATTGATCGTGTGTGTGTGGCTTTGTTACCAGATCTTTCCGTAGACCTCGGAGTTTTTGTGCATCTTGTCGACTGTTTTTGAATCTTTTCATCGACCAAATCTGCAGTAAACACTCCACCTCCGCATCACACCAACGTGAACCTTTCACCGCCATTGTTGTTGTTGTTAAATGTCCGCGCATGGTCCCTCCTTCTTTTTTCATGTCCAAACAGGCGGACATAACGCTACTGCTGTAGGCCTCGTGCTCGTACACGTGCGCACGCTCGTGCTCGTACACGTGCGCACGCTCGTGCTCGTACATGTGCAAACGGCTCCGCTAAAGCCCACCTCTTTCAAGCGGGCCGTGGCAGTTATGCGCGGAGCGGGTGCACTCACACTGCTTAAACGTACTAGGCTTTAGCTGAAAAAACGGTTTTGGCCCGGGACAGAAGGACAGTGTGAGTGCGCCCTCAGTGTCAGCAGGCATTTATGAGTAGAAGGACATCGGACGATACAGACGTCTGGAGAAATGTTCTATTCTCTATCTAGAGTAACTGTGAACACACAGTACCTGTGATCAGAGGCAAGAAGTTCCGATCTCTATTCTAACTACTCCAGCATTTATGCTTGTTACAAAGGCGTGGTTATGTGTCCGCTTGTGCGCGCATATGTGTATTTCAAAAGCAGCCGCTGCTCCAGCCTCCATCTTCCTCCCGCGCGTCGGAGTATCCTCTGTTCCGCATGACTCTTCTTCTTTATCTGTGAAAGAAGCACATACTCTCATCCTCCCTGTAGCCTGCCTCCTTATATGGTTGTTCCTGCCTCCTTAATTCTCCTAATCTCAACTAGTTGCCAGGTGCATGTGTGCGAGCTGGCTATTTCATTGTCTTGTGACCTTGACTGACTGCCAAAAGTTTGTGTGCTTTTGCAGAAAGCACTTCCTGTTTAGCACTCCGCTGACTTGAATGTGGATTAAATTATTTAATCTTTTAGATTTTCTAAATGTAATCAGACCAAAAGAATCAAATTCTGATTTTCACAAAATCTACCAAAGCTCCGCTGATTCACATTTGATTCTCCCCTTATTTTGTCGTGTCCAAGCTTTTATAGTGAAGCAGCAAAAATCTGAAAATGTTCGGTTTTCTTCTGAAAAGGAAACAAAAAACAGTCGAATAACGCAGAGAAAGTACAAACAGCTCGGTTCTCCTCCCTCTCACTCGGGACAGGAACTTTACGTTTAATAAAAGGTCCAGATTTATGCAACTTGTGCAACTTATGCAACGACCTCAGGGGGGACAGACGGGACAGTTCAGGCGTTCTGGCACGATCAGGTGATAAAGCGGCGTTGAAAAGACGTAACCACGGCCTGTTGAGTCCTTTGTGTTCAGCCCGGGAGTCGACATCAAATCATCCTTTTATTCCAGCATCATCTTTGTGGGAGCAGCTGTGTCTTTGCAGATGTTTGTCAATGTTTATGGGGAGCAGGACTTTTTTTACTAAGGAATTACAATATCGTTGGTTTATGGCGTTCTTTGGAGCCAATTGGCGTGAAGAAAAAACGGACAAGAAATAAGTTTTTCAAGCAGAAAACGAAAATGTCAGTGTGGATGTTTTGGTCCATTCAAGTCTTTGCAGCTAAATTGAACGATTTCAAGGTTATTTGATTATAAGATGTTTGATTTGGAAAAACAATCCAAACTTAATCAAAGTAAAAGCATCAAAATTCTGTTTCCAGTGTAAAACCAAGGCTTTAAAAGGTTTACTTTAAAAAAGAAATGATAATAACAGCAGTGATTTCTTGGTTTTTCATGTTTTTCATATGAAATGAGTCTCACCTTGAACACTTAATGCAGTCGTGCTTCAGGCTTTGTGAGTGTGCCTCACAGCGAGCCCCTCGTGTGTGTGTGTGTGTGTGTGTGTGTGTGTGTGTGTGTGTGATCAACGCGCTCCACGGTTCAGAAGGCTCTGGTTGGTTAATGCGAGTACCTGAGGAGTGTCTCCCTCCAGACCTGCACTCATTGAACCCCTCAGTCCTCTGGAACTTTCTGCCCTCGTGTGTTTTTATAAAACGCCTCGATGGTGAAATCGAATTCAGCACAAACCCACAGACGTCGGCCCAGAGCTGCTTTTCTCTTTCTATCTTTATCTGTTGAAGATTAAGTTGCAATGCTGCCGTTCAACCCCAAAACTGTTCTATAGAAATAGTTTTGGGTTGTTTTATACTGACGTCCCTGAGAACCCGCCATTGTGTGCGCATCAGCAACAACCACTGGTGATCTGCGATCACTGGTGACTTGTCATCACTGATGACTTGCGATCGCTGGTGACTTGCGATCGCTGGTGACTTGCCATCACTGGTGACTTGTCATCACTGGTGACTTGCGATCACTGATGACTTGCGATCGCTGGTGACTTGCCATCACTGGTGACTTGCCATCACTGGTGACTTGCGGTCACTGGTGACTTGCCATCACTGGTGACTTGCCATCACTGGTGACTCGCCATCACTGGTGACTTGCGGTCACTGGTGACTTGCCATCACTGGTGACTTGCCATCACTGGTGACTCGCCATCACTGGTGACTCGCGATCACTGGTGACTTGTGATCACTGGTGACTTGCGTTTACTGGTGACTCGCCATCACTGGTGACTTGCATCACTGGTGACTGGCGTTCACTGGTGACTCCCGTTCACTGGTGACTCGGCATCACTGGTGACTTGCATCACTGGTGACTTTCCATCACTGGTGACTTGCGATCATTGCGAACACTGGTGACTCGCCAACATTGCGATCACTGGTGACTCGGCATCACTGGTGACTTGCGTTCACTGGTGACTTGCCATCACTGGTGACTTGCCATCACTGGTGACTTGTGTTCACTGGTGACTTGTGTTCACTGGTGACTTGCGATCACTGGTGACTTGCGTTCACTGGTGACTGGCGTTCACTGGTGACTCGCCATCACTGGTGACTTACGATCACAGGTGACTCACTTCTTTGCACAAACAAAAACAAAGTAATTTGTTTGTTGCCCGACTGTTTTCAGCGTCTGAGCTTTCAGCAGATAAACGTCTGCAGAGATTGTGTGGATTTGTTTTCTTATCTGAGATGAGCCCCGCCAACATTCATCACCCACAACATTTACATGATTTTATAAAAGCTCTGGAATAGACGCACACATCACAGCCAGACGCAAAAACACGCTCTTCCTTCAGAGCTGACAGTCCCGTATGAGTTATTACTGCACACTGAGAAACTGCAATTACTCCTGACACGCAGGTACTTCAGCACAATGTGCGTCTGAGTCGAGGAGAGGGGGAAACTCGTTTAGTGCTTTCCACGCTGAGCATCTTTAAACGCTCTTACATGTGACAGTGATTGAACAGTCACAACTTCACATCCTGCTGCTCTAACATGATCAGAGCAGCCTTAGCAGAGACACGAGGGTGCGTTCGATTAGAAAAAAGCTCATTTTCTTTTATAAGTCACAGATTCACAGAACATGACTGCCTTCTTCATTATATTGCGTCATTGTATTCATTTCCATTCTTATTCTTAAGTACATTGTAAATTTCTCTGATTATTGATTCAGAATGAACAAACATACGGACAATAGAGACCTTCAGTTGACAATAAGGGCGCACTCACACTGTCCATCCGTACCGTGCCCAAACAGGTTTTACGGGTAAAGCCTAGTTCGTTTGACCAGTGTGAGTGCAACCGTTACACGTCTAGGAGCGGCACGCTTGCCGTCCACAGCCCGTTTGGGAGAGGTGGGCTTTAGTAAAGCACGTTTGCACGTGTACGAGCACGAGCGTGCGCACGTGTACGAGCACGAGGCCTACGGCGGTTCTGAGGTCATTTCCTGTGCGCCTGTTGGGACGTAGTAAAAAGAAGGAGGGACCATGCGCGGACATTTCAAACAATGGCGGTGAAAGGTTCACGTTGGTGTGATGCGGAGGTGGAGTGTTTACTGCAGATTTGGTCGATGAAAAGATTCAAAAACAGTCGACAAGACGCACAAAAACTCCGAGGTCTACGGAAAGATCTGGAAACAAAGCCACGCATCGCCATGACGTCATCAATGCGTGTGACGTGTTACGGCGTGATGACGTATAGGCAGCAAGAAGCATTCTCCGAGGCCCAGGTAGTGTGAGTACAAACGGGCCTGGAGGGGGGGACAAGGACCCTAAAGCACGGGGCACGGGACGCACGCACAGTGGGAGGGCGCCCTAAGACTTTAAAAGAGCGAACACTCACTTGTTTGGTCATTTAATGTTATTTACTAAAGTTAAATCAGTGGATCGAATGCCGTCCCTCCAGGCTGTTCGCACACATACCTACAAAAGTGATGCACGGTATTTTTTATTATTGTAGAAATTACGTCCAGAGCAAAAAAGGCAATCTAAACCAATGGTAACGTAGTGTAAGAGCAACAAAACGCAGCCACACTGAGACGGAATGAAAATCTCAATTATGATTTCAGTTATCTCTACTGTGCAAAATGGCTCTTACGGTATGGACGAGTGTGCAGGCATGTGTGTGTGTGCGTGTGTGTGTGTGTGTGTGTGTGTGTGTGTGTGTGTGTGTGTGTGTGTGTGTGTGTGTGTGTGTGTGTGTGTGTGTGTGTGTGAGTGATGGCAGGGAATAGAGGTGAGACCATCAGGGCAGAGAGATAAGAGCTACAGCTTGATCCTCCAAAGCACTGGACTGCCAGACCAGGCCGCCCGTCAGACCTCATCTGAACTGTGCCCCAGTTCCGTATCGGTGAGCCCAAATTCGCGCGTGTGTGTGTGCGTGTGTGTGTGTGTCAACAAATCTTTCTTTACCTCTCCCGCTGTAACACGCTCTCCTGTCTTCACACAAAGCCCTGCAGCCCGAACGACGACACATTTAGATAAAAACCACGTGTGAAAAAGCAACAACGCTTTGCTTTCAAATGTGTTTGAATGTGGATCGAGTCTGAGATAGTGAAGGAGAAAGACGCTGGCATGGCAGGAGTACAGGCTGTTTGGATGGGTCACCCGGGCACTAGATTGTGTGTGTACATGTGTGTGTGTGTGTGTGTGTGTGTGCACCTGATTTTATCCTCCAGGGGGAAAAGTTCATCTCCTCTAAAACCTTCCACGTCCCGTCCTCCGCGTGAACACTTTATCTTTTCATTTTGCACGATGAACAAACTGCAGAGCTCTGAAATGATGCTGAGTCTCTGCAGCAAAAACACATCAGGGGAAAAAAGAAAAAACAACATATTCCAACACCCACCAACACGCACAGGACGCTAAGATTAGCATGTCATTTCAGACGGACTCTTCTGTATTCCTTTCATTTGCGGGTAAATGTGCTGGTGTCAGGATCAGCCAGGAGCGAAGCCATTTGCATGTGCACGGCGACTAATCTTCACACGGCTTCGGAAACACAGCGGCCCGTAATGAGTGGTTGCAGGGCAGATGGAGCACGCGTGCATAATGTGTAAATGTGAGCATGTGTGTGGCACTGTAATTATGACGTCTCCGTATGCAGCGTGTCAAGTGGGTCAGTGTGTTTGCTTTCAACCTTTTGCGTAAATTACAGTGTGCAAAGGGTTTTTCCCCCCCCTTTCCTCCTTTATTACGTATTTGTTTGACCCAGATGCATTTTTAAAACCGTCTCATCTGAAGAACTTCTTACGCACTTAAACCTTGCCTTGCACAAAAAGTGGTTTTTGAAATTTCGCACTGAAAAATTAAACGCAGCCCTCGAGCGTTGCTGATTCTGTCCGTCGCAGCGAGGACGAGAGGGGGGGGGGGTTCTCCGGCCGACGCCGAGGCTGCAGGTCGCCTCAAGACCACGTTTTTACTGTGTCAGAGAAGCAGATTGTATTAAAAACGCTGGAAGAACCAAACGACTGGTAGTTTCTGAGCAGCAGTGACGGTGTCATGGTTACACATCAATCAAAATCCAACAAGAACGAGCATTTCTCTCCATTACAGCACGCTCTCTGCCCCACACACTCCCATCCATCGAGTGTTATGAGGCTGTTTCGGTCTCGTTCGTGCAGACATCAAGGAGATAACAGAAGCCAGGAGAATGTTTCAGCTCCATTCTTTTCTCCATTTCATCTTTCAGCCTCATTTTTCAAAACACAGTCCGCCCAAATCTCTTTCATCTCGTCACATTATTCACAGTCGATCTGTGCAGCGCTCTCAATTCAGATCTGAGCACAAATATAATCCTCTACTTTCTGCTTAAAAATGGTTTGAAAAATATAGTTTCCTGTTAAACCTCGTCAGGCTCAAAGGCGACGGTTCAAAACTATAAAAACCCTTTTACAATTTCATGCTAACATGCTAACATGCTAACATGCAGGCGCTGGCTGACCATCAGAGGCAGAGTTTTGGGCTTCAGCATCTTGTTCGAGGACACTTGGACATGTGGACACATCGAACCGTGGAACCTGGGATAGAGTTCCTCAGGAGGTCATGTGACCCAACACACACACTTCCACCCACAACTAGCATAACTTTAGTGTTTCAGTAGCTCTGCTGCGAACGTGTCGGTGTGACCAAGCAGATGATTATTGATTATTATTTACATTCTTCACCAGCGAACAGCAAACAGGTTGTTTTTTTTACTTGACTGTTCTGGAGAGAGAAAGGCGCTGACTGCAGAGGTGACGGCGTCTCTAAAACAGAAAGTGACCTAAAAATGAGATGTAATCCGAGACGGGGTTCAGTGGTAACGCATCGCCGTTCGGGACATTGTGTAAAAAGGCGCCCTGAGACTAAGGGTGCACTCACACTGTGCCTCCGTCCCGTGCCCCGTGCTTTAGGGTCCTTGTCCCCCCCTCCAGGCCCGTTTGTACTCACACTACCTGGGCCTCGGAGAATGCTTCTTGCTGCCTATACGTCATCACGCCGTAACACGTCACATGCATTGATGACGTCATGGCGATGCGTGGCTTTGTTTCCAGATCTTTCCGTAGACCTCGGAGTTTTTGTGCGTCTTCAATCTTTTCATTGACCAAATCTGCAGTAAACACTCCACCTCCGCATCACACCAACGTGAACCTTTCACCGCCATTGTTGTTGTTGTTGTTGTTGTTGTTGTTAAATGTCCGCACATGGTTCTTTTTTCTATGTCCCAACAGGGGCAAATAAATTACGTCAGAACCGCCGTAGGCCTCGTGCTCGTACACGTGCGCGTGCGCACGCTCGTGCTCGTACATGTGCAAACGTGCTTTACAAAAGCCCACCTCTCCCAAACGGGCCGTGGACGGCAAGCTGACCGCAGCTAGGCGCGGAGCGGTTGCACTCACACTGGTCAAAGGAACCAGACTTTACCCGAAAAACCTGTTTTGGCCCGGTGCGGAAGGACAGTGTGAGTGCGCCCTTAGAGACACGTGTGTGAGCTGTAAGGAGGGCAGCCTCTGTGCACTGCAGCCTCCAAACCCTGACCAAGATTCTGAAAGTTGTGCATATTATGAATAAAATATCCGCGCTGATCGAGAGAAACTCCAGATAAATAAGTGAGTACTAAAGCGGCTGTAGGTCTGTGAATGCTGCGGGCGAATCCTTTTCATTTTCTCTCTTTTTTTTGGGAGATTCAACAACAACATGTTCGAAATGAGACGAACCAGGAGCCAAGTGACGATTAATGATTGATTCTGTATTTGACCATCTGTTCCAGTCAAAAACATCCAGAGGGCAGAGGAGGGAAAGTTTCCCTTCAGAGGAGACGAAGTTTCCAAACAGTAAAGCATGAAACCTGTTTCAGTCCGCAGAATATTCTCCACCTTTTTCTGCTTTAATAATTCAAAGCGTCTTCGTTTGAATAGAGTAGCAGAGTAAATAAATTAGGGCTCGACTCTGAATCTGGATCTCTGCTGAAAGTGGAGCTGAAGAGCTGCGTGGGTCCGAAAAACCATGGAGACGTCTGATTAAAGAAAGTTAAATTCTGCAGTGACTGTAAACAAGCAGCAGTCAGGCATCGCTCCAACGCTTCCACCCGATTAAATATAGAAATATTGATCCTGCTGAAGGCCGTGTGGCCGACGTGAGCCGCGGGTTTTCTGCCTTAGAGTAAATATTCTGACATCTGCACAAACATTTTCATCACAAGGTCAAGAGTTTGTAATAAAACCAAGAAATTAAAAGCCAGAAAAACACATTAAGCTCATGTGTTTTTAAAAAAACAACTCGCAAACTTAATAAGATAACAATCTGAGATGTTCACAAAGTCGACAGTAAATGACTAAGGGCGCCCTCCCACTATTCCTCCGTCCCGTGCCTCAGCACGTTCCACGGCTAAAGTCTGGTTCCTTTGACCAGTGTGAGTGCAACCGTACCACGTCTAGAAGCGGCACGCTTGCCGTCCACGGCCCGTTTAGGAGAGGTGGGCTTTAGTAAAGCACGTTTGCACGTGTACGAGCACGAGCGTGCGCACGTGTACGAGCACGAGGCCTACGGCGGTTCTGAGGTCATTTCCTGTGCGCCTGTTGGGACGTAGAAAAAAGAAGGAGGGACCATGCGCGGACATTTCAAACAATGGCGGTGAAAGGTTCACGTTGGTGTGATGCGGAGGTGGAGTGTTTACTGCAGATTTGGTCGATGAAAAGATTCAAAAACAGTCGACAAGACGCACAAAAACTCCGAGGTCTACGGAAAGATCTGGAAACAAAGCCACGCATCGCTATGACGTCATCAATGCGTGTGACGTGTTACGGCGTGATGACGTATAGACAGCAAGAAGCATTCTCCGAGGCCCAGGTAGTGTGAGTACAAACGGGCCTGGAGGGGGGGACAAGGACCCTAAAGCACGGGGCACGGGACGCACGCACAGTGGGAGGGCGCCATAAAATGTTTTGCAAGGCTTCATAAATGTGCAGAATTATAACTTCTTTAACTGACAGCTGTCCCCGTCTGTGGTGTTTCTTCACAACAACAAACTAAAGATGCACCTAAACTGAACAATGTTTAATTCAATTGAGATCTCTGCGCCTGACCGGAGAAAACCCATGCAGACATATTGTTTCTAATTCTAGCTGCAGCTGTGAGCGCCTCTGGTGGTCGAGGCCGAGGCCTTGTTGTGAGGAGACTGAGATTAGAGACGTAGACTAACGCTGCAGCTTCTACGAGACCCTGCAAAGGTCCTGTCTGTGCAGCAGAACCGTCCCCGCTGTATGGAATTTGTTTAGTGGTGGTGAAGCCGCATTGACGACCTTTCTGCCTTAATTGGTCTGTCGATTTCTTAATGAAGATCTATTTATAGGCTAATGAGATTCAGTGACATTCACAGTGTGTTGGTTGAGATCATTCACATGCAGTCGAATTACAGCGGTGTTTAAGGACAGTGGGCGGATGCACGTGAGGCACGCTCGCGCTCAAAAGATCACAACTTATCGATGTGTTGTGTTTTAAAACAATCAAGATATATGGAGGGATTTTAAAGTGATGAGCTATTACCTCATACAAATATCATCTCTTATTGACAGAATGCACGAATAAGCAGCCCAGTCACCACAAAGAGGCTGGTATTGAACGTTTCTGCTCGGTGCGTCTGCGTGAGACGTAGTTTCAGCGTAGTTCTGTTGCCTGAATCTAACCAAGAAGAAAACCTCAGGAGATGCAGTTTAAAGGTTGAATCTGTAGAATGAGCAGAACAGCCCCATCTAGTGTCTAAAGATCGTCGTCTCAACAACAAAAAAGAAGTCCAGCAGTGGGGTTGCCAGGTTGGTCAGACCCGGCCCAGTAGCTCCAGGAGACCGGAGTCTGTTTGAGCCTGTTTGAACCCGTCCCCTCCAGAAAACCACAGCATCAAAACAAGGATTAGAGGAGTTTGACTGACAGTTAGCGTTAGCCGTTAACGTTAGCCGTTGCAGCTAAGTGCAGATGAAAGTGATGTTAGCATCAAGGAGCAGCGTAGCCATGTGGGCGTGCGTTTGAATGGCGTTCCTCTCCTTTCTCTCAGTCCATGGAGTGAATGCTCGGCCTATAGTGACTCTGGCTGTTGCCCGTCTCCGCTCACTCAGCTGCTGGGACAAAGAACGCCCCCTTCACTGAGGCTCCCAAGCAGCTGCACGATTGGCTAACTCCATTTCACCCAGTGCCAGCCTACAGTAGCTGCACCCAACAACAGGCAACCCTGGCAACCAGCAACGCCCAACGCTATTGGCTGCTACCATGGAAACACGACGGGACAGGAAGTCAAACATTTACTCAATTGTTTTAAAACACAGCTTTTAATAAATATTCTACAGAATCAACCTTTAATACTCAAAAATATCAATTTTAAAGACCGAGATTCAACAGATCTGACGTTTGCAGAAGCACCTTAATGTTGTTCAGGCGACAGGATTGAACACGAGTTCACAGAATTCTGCATTAACGTCTCCTGCACAAAATAAACCACCCCGTGCCCCCCTGCTGAGCACCAAACAGTCTCATTTAACTCATTTAGCGTATTCATTTGGGCAGGATTGACTATGAAACATTAACTTTGTAATCAGGCTGATTGTCTCTGGGTGGGCAGGAACAGCGTCTTTGTGTGTGATGGGAAAATGTGTTGGCGTCAGTCTTAACGTTCCACCTGCACAGCGCTAAATGTGGCTGTTTTTAGCCTGTGTTTGCTGCAAGGAGTGCTGCTAACATCCAATTATCCACATATGCAATGGTGGGAGGTGGAGGTGAAAACATGCAAAGAAAAGAGGGGGACGAGGTGTTCATGTAGCAGGTGTGCAGCACTGACTCAACGCCGACTTTGGCTCTATTTCCCTCAAAGTCACAAACACGTTCAGATGTGAATGTGGGTTTGAGTGAAGACTGGAAGATATCAAAAAACTGACATCGCCTTCACCACTTCCTGCTCACACAGCGAGGGAGCAGCTGGTCTCGCAGTATGGTCCTGCTGCACGAGCTATCATTCTGGGATTAAACAGACCGTGGAGGAGCTCGGTGCATGAATAAGAATCCTGGTTTCTCGTTCTTGTTTGCATCTGTAATCGTAGAAGTTAGGGAAATACACTCTACTGTATTTGAACTGTAACTCACCACATGAGGCCAAATGACTGTTACTGTTGGAGGACTGTGTTCAATTTTCCAGACGACTCTCTTGTGGGGAAATTTACCATATTCACCAATCACCACAATCAACTTAGGGCCCGTCCAGGCCCCCCAAAAAAGACCTTACTTTTCTTCATTGTTCTTAAAAAGTTTTACGTCCACTCGGCCTCGACTCCTAAATCTCTGCGTCCAGAGGAAACCAGGTGCAGCAACTCCAAACGTTTTAGTACCCATGCCAGGCCTGGAGGTGGCGCTGTAACTGCCACAGAAATACACCAACATCGGAGAAGAAGAGTAAACAGGAAACAGTCTCTGGGTCCGTCTCTGTCCTCTCACGCAGCAGCACTGTTGTTGTTATGTGACGCCGCAGGGTCAGAGGTCGGAGTTGGGGCCATGAGGCCGTCCTTTAACAAAGTCAGAGCTTTCACCGTCCAGACCACAACACCATGGGGGGCGTTTACAATCTTCACACTCTGGGACCTGGTTTCTAAAGATCCTGCTGTGGATGGAGGACTGAAGCAGACTGAACCGGACTGAAGTTGTGCGGTTACAGGGAAGCGTGTCCGTGTGTGGACGGCCCTCAGTGTGTGTTAGGGCTAAATATAATATAGTCCGGTGGATTGTTACTCCAGGTAGGGAATGAGTCCTGACCCCAAGTGAAGGAGTTCAAGTACCTCGGGATCTTGTTCACGAGTGAGGGGACGATGGAGCGTGAGTTTGGCCGGAGAATCGGAGCAGCAGGGGCGGAGCTGCAGTCGCTCTACCGCACCGTTGTGATGAAAAGAGAGTTGAGGAAGGCAAAGCTCTGGATCTACCCTCAGTCCTGGTTCCTACCCTCACCTGTGGTCATGAAAGCTGGGTCAGGACCCAAAGAACCAGGTCCAGGTCCAAGCATGTGAAATGTGTTTCCTCAGGAGGGGGTCTGGAGTCTCCCTTAGAGAGAGGGGGAGAAGTTCAGCATCCGTGAGGAACTCGGAGTAGAGCCGCTGCTCCTTTGTGTTGAAAGGAGCCAGTTGAGGTGGTTCAGGATCATCTGGTAAGGATGAACCCTGGGCGCCTCCCTAGGGAGGTGTTCCAGGCACGTCCAGCTGGGAGGAGGCCTCGGGGAAGACCCAGGACCAGGTGGAGAGATTAGATCTCCACACTGGCCTGGGAACGCCTCAGGATCCCCCAGTTAGAGCTGGTTAATGTTAATAAGAGGCTGAAGATGAGATGAGACATATAAAATGATTTTCTGCCTGAGAAAAAAACAATGTGTGGCAAAGACGGAGCAGAGTGACTGTCACGCTCAGTGGTGACACCTGAGAGACCTGGACTTTGGATTAAAAATATATGAATATATTTACGTTTGTTGTTTTCACTCACTTCCCGGTCCTCGTCCACTGGAGCGTTTCTGATTCTGAGAGTCAGAGACGTGTAAAGGATGAAACAACATGATGGTTTGAAAGGCGTGACCTCACCAACACCTTCACGATGCTTCGCTTTTTAATGCGAGAGGCGACTGAACGGAAACTGAACTTTAGATTTTTCAGCCGCACACGTTCTTCACAGCGAGCGTGATGAACAGGATCTGCAGCCAGAGGCTTTGTGCTCTTTTTATTCCCCGTCTGCTGCTAAGAGTGTCAGAGGCAGTTCAAGCTGCCGGCTCTGTGCAACCGTTTCTTCTGACAATTGTTTTGGTGAGCTGCAAACTTTGCAAGACACTGTTAATTGCGGTGGCGACGTAAAACACATGAACCTTAATCAGTCTAGAGGTAAAACATGTAACTTAAGAGAGTGATCGTGCCAGATTTGGTTAAAGCTCTCCAGCTGCAGTGTGTGTGCTGCATCACTTCAGGTGTTCTGAGCTAACCGCAGCCTCTTGGCCCACTTTGACATAAACGCCATTATGTGGCAGGAACACACCTCAGAGGACGTAGTTGTAAGAACACCAGAGTCCTGATGGGAGTTACCCTGAAGCTCCGCTGCAGGCACAAACACTATCTGCACGTGTTTCATGTTTATGTGAAAACTCATTTCATTCCTGTTTTTTATGATGAACCTCGTGCGGTGAGTCACAGTATTGGCTCCAGAGCGTCCCTGCGGTGGAGACGCATGAATCACATTTCACTCCATCAGTGATTAAAGACAGAGTCCGTTCAAAATGAGTGTTTAGTTAATGCAAGAAGAAAAGAAGTCAACGGTGAATATCAAGAGGTCACAAGACACAACACGGCCGTACCCATCGCTCACTGTCCGCGTAGGTTGCCCCTATTTCACACAAGTAATGAGTATCTCCCGTTCACTTCCCCCTGTTTCCCCCGTGCACTTACAGTGGAGCTAGGCTACGTCTTAGAGCGAAACTCACGACGTCACCGTAGCTACGTCCATCTCTTATCTACGGTGGGTGGTCCGACTGTGTCAGACCCGTCAGAGCTGCACAGGCTCGTCTGGTTCACACAACGATGTCTTCTGGTTAAAAGTGACGGTATTGGCTCCAGAGCGTCCCTGCGGTGGAGACGCATGAATCACATTTCACTCCATCAGCGATTAAAGACAGAGTCCGTTCAAAATGAGTGTTTAGTTAATGCCAGAAGAAAACAAGTCAACGGTGAATATCAAGAGGTAACACTACAAACACGGCCCGTGACTTAGAGCGTACCCGCCGCGTACGTTGCCCCTTATTTCACACAAATCCTGAGTAACTCCCGCTCACTTCCCCCTGTTTCCCTGTGAACTTACAGTGAAGCTAGGCTGCGTCTTAGAGCGTGACTCAGGACTTCAACGTAGCTACGTCCATCTCTTATCTACAGTCGGTGGTCCGACTGTGTCAGACCCGTCAGAGCAAAGGAGACGTGAGCTGAACAGGCTCGTCTGGTTCACACAACGGCGTCTTCTGGTTAAAGGTGAAAAAGAGACGTTGGTTGTGATCCCCCCCAGACCTTCAGCTCAAACACATCCAGCTGAGAGTCACGTCCAAAATGAATAATAGTTCATAAGACATACATATCTGGATCTTATATGATTGTTCAAACATGTATATTTCATACATCATATTAACTAAATATAGTGTGCATGAAGGACACACCAGTGTTAGACAAACATACAAGCGTCTTAATCCACATAACTCCACACTCTGCACATGTATGAGTCATGTTCATATTTCTTTCATGGCCGTGAGTCTGAACAAGACAGCTCTGTCAATAATGCATGAAGTAAAGGTCTATTTAGCCCACTTCTGTCTTTTAGAGCTCGCTGCGTTTAGAAATGTAGACATCTTGAATCCCTGCCAGCCCCCCACCCCCCCCATCCCGTCGTCTCCTGAGAAAAAGCAATTTCAAGTTGCAAGTTGCAAAGAAGCAATTCATTTTAGTCATTAAATCAAATGCGCATTATCTGGGGGTGTCCAAACAAACATTAATCACTGGGTATAATCTGGACAGGTAATCTCCCCCTCCCCCCGCTCCATGTTGCCTCTGAACGAGAGGAATAAATATATTTACAGCGCCCGTTCAGGAGCGAGAAGGCATCCTTGCAAAATGATGTCATTAGCGCTGAACGATAGCTCCCACTACTGCTGTTTGTGTTGGGAAAAAAACAAAGTCGTGCATTCAAAAGGCCGTAGCTCAAGATCCAAATCAATAATAATATTCTTGGGCGAGTGAGTCTAATGGTCGGAGAATCCCATCACCTCGCAGACGCCTGCAGGCACACGGGGCTCTTGTGTGCTAGCGTTAAAGAAAATCACTTCATCGACTCTCCTCAGGGTTTTCTGACATACATGCAGATGCACACACACACACATACACACACACAAACACACACACACAAACATAAAGCTGGGGTTGTTCCTGTGCGTCCAAATAACCACGTGTTATTTTGATATCATCCATGGGAACGGATTAGGACTGGATCCGTAGCACCGACTCTTTCTGGTGTGCGAGGAGATTGAAATAATCCGCGGTGATGACAGTTGAGACTTAGCTGGAGCTCAGCGAGAGGAGAGCGGAGACAGAAGCGTCTCACCTGGATTTCCTCTGCGGCTGAATCTGATGAGACGGCTGTTAAAGACCACGCGTCTCTGCACGGTGAATTTTGCTGATTTTAAATTCATGAGTGACAGTGAAGAGTAACTCAACTTCTCTGTCAGTCCACACGCAGGATTCTGTCCGACCTCGGTCCAACATGAATGTTTCCAGCCTTGTGATTGGCTGAAATGACCTTCCTGTTAGGAGTGCCATCTCCACCTGCTGCTTTGACACGTGCACAACATTGTTTGAGGCGGATTTAGTGGTGTCATGTGGACGGAGATATTTTTGATCACACCGGTGTAGTGGACGGGAATTTTTTTGTAACCTGAGGCCATAAAAGTTCATGTGGACGAGGCCTCAGTCTGACCGTGCATCCAACAGCGTTTACGCTCACAGCCCCTTAAACCGTGGACGCGAGGACGCTCATTCTCTTCTCACAGAGATTCGTGAACTTCTGTCCGAAGGGAAGTGACGCCAAAATCATTCCACAAATTCAGTGAGCCGGCTCTGTCGGCGCAGGAAAACTGTAGTATTTCACGTAAAGGCCCTAACAAGCGTTTTTGTCATGAATGCTTTCACACAGAACATGAATATTACATCACATTAAAGCACAAAAAGCTCAATTTCCTAAGATTTTGCACGGTGAAATAAAGACTTTTAGATCATGAAACAACCACATTATTTCTTTTATTACAGCTGGTTCATTCTCCACACCGCAGCCTATTAATGAACACGAGAGATGGTTGGTATCTCAGCCCTCATCTATAGGGGATACAGGAATAAGCGCCCACACAGAGTGAGTCTGCATCGATGACAGTGTCGAGTGTCGGGGGCTGCTGAAGGGACAGAAGGGACAAACTGCTGCCAGAATGAGCCCTTCTCCATTTTAAAGTCTCGTATCTACGAGCAGACGGCAGTGAAGTGTGGACTGAGGGGATGATCGGTGTCGTTTGCTATTTTGAGCGAGCGGCGTGTGATTGCTTCGTGGTTAATGTCTGACAGACGGAGTGTAGATGATTTCTTGGAGGCAGTGTGTGTGATGCTGCTACGTTTGATTATGTTGGACGGGGTTAAAGAAGCAGGGACACCAGGCCGTGCTCTGACATCAGCTGGGATCGTTTGTGGATAGAAATGATGTGTCGATTGAAAAGTTTATTGTTTCTAATGAGTCCAAAGACCCTTTCACACATGCACTGCAGCCCTGAACTTATCCAGACATTACCCGCAGGAGCTGTACGTGAGAACTTTACCCTGCCGGCTCCTGGGTGCAAAGTCTGTGGAACGTCCGATTAAGCCCATGAGTGACATTTCTATAATGCTGAAGAAGACAAACCTCTAAGAAAAGGGATGATTAAGACCCTGTTTACACGACAACGCTCGCCGATGAAAACAACAAAATATTTGATCAGATGTGCCTTTTGTTTAGACAGTGACGGCATTTTTGGGGCTTGAAAACATAAAAAGATAAACCACCCTCCAGAGTGTAAATGTTAAAAAGCCTCCAGCGTTGTGTTTGCGTGTAAAGGTAATAACACTAAAGTGAGCTCTGATCTGCTCCAGCGTTGTGTTTGCGTGTAAAGGTAAAAACACTAAAGTGAGCTCTGATCTGCTCCAGCGTTGTGTTTGCGTGTAAAGGTAAAAACACTAAAGTGAGCTCTGATCTGCTCCAGCGTTGTGTTTGCGTGTAAAGGTAAAAACACTAAAGTGAGCTCTGATCTGCTCCAGCGTTGTGTTTGCGTGTAAAGGTAAAAACACTAAAGTGAGCTCTGATCTGCTCCAGGGTTGTGTTTGCGTGTAAAGGTAAAAACACTAAAGTGAGCTCTGATCTGCTCCAGCGTTGTGTTTGCGTGTAAAGGTAAAAACACTAAAGTGAGCTCTGATCCGCTCCAGCGTTGTGTTTGCGTGTAAAGGTAAAAACACTAAAGTGAGCTCTGATCCGCTCCAGCGTTGTGTTTGCGTGTAAAGGTAAAAACACTAAAGTGAGCTCTGATCTGCTTCAGCGTCGTGTTTGCGTGTAAAGGTAAAAACACTAAAGTGAGCTCTGATCTGCTCCAGCGTTGTGTTTGCGTGTAAAGGTAAAAACACTAAAGTGAGCTCTGATCTGCTCCAGCGTTGTGTTTGCGTGTAAAGGTAAAAACACTAAAGTGAGCTCTGATCTGCTCCAGCGTTGTGTTTGCGTGTAAAGGTAAAAACACTAAAGTGAGCTCTGATCTGCTCCGGCGTTGTGTTTGCGTGTAAAAGTAAAAACACTAAAGTGAGCTCTGATCTGCTCCAGCGTTGTGTTTGCGTGTAAAGGTAAAAATACTAAAGTGAGCTCTGATCTGCTCCAGCGTTGTGTTTGCGTGTAAAAGTAAAAACACTAAAGTGAGCTCTGATCTGCTCCAGCGTCGTGTTTGCGTGTAAAGGTAAAAACACTAAAGTGAGCTCTGATCTGCTCCAGCGTTGTGTTTGCGTGTAAAGGTAAAAACACTAAAGTGAGCTCTGATCTGCTCCAGCGTTGTGTTTGCGTGTAAAGGTAAAAACACTAAAGCGATCGTCTTAACGTGGAACAAAAAGTGAGAACTTTAGTGTTTCCTGTCTAGATCACTTCATCGTAACAGGGACGTGACATGGCAACAAAAATGTCCAACTGGAGAGACGATGAGATTCAACAAGAGACTAAATTACAAACCAGCTGCGTGACTGCGGAGTAGTCCGGACTCTGCTACGCTCACTGGCGTCACCACCAAACAGTATTGTCATCCAGTGTGAGCGCATCTGACACGGAGAAACTCCTGTCGTCTGCTGCACGTGTGAACCTCGAACTTCAGCGTCAGTACCTGACTCGTCGGCTGTTGTGCGGCGCTCACATGAGGAAACGGCTCCGTTCGACCGCCTCAGCCCGGTTGGAGGTGATGATCAGAGCCTCTGTGTTTGATGTGCTAATGGACAGTTATTTCACTAAGTCCATGTTCGGCTGGAGGTATTTGTCAGCGCACCATTGTGTGAAATTAGAAACGGAGCGCCGGCTTTAACAGAGCATTCGAAGTGACGGGTGAAGGACCGCTGCAGTCATTTGTACAGATGGTGTAAAAGAACTTGACTGATGCTTGAAATTGACTATCAAACGTTACATCCACATCTTGTTTACACGATAAACTTACTGAGTATCACTTCCTCTGGGCAGAGAAGTTTATAATGTGAGTCATCCTTGTTTCATTCTGGGATATTGGACCTTTTCTCATCCCAACTCTTCACGTACGAACACTTTGTGAGGATCGTTTATGCCCAACTTTGACGCTCCGCTACGGCCGCTGTTTAAAACACAGGTAAATTAGAACAAAACCATGTGTTCAGGTTTAGGGAAAGATAGTTGGTTAGGGTTTATGTCAGTGTATCTGTAGAATAACTGCAGTGACGTGCGGAACATGAACCGTGGTCTCCTGAGTAAACGTCCTGTGTGTCTTTGAATCATCAACACTCGGACCTTCTCCTCGCACTGATGCTGTCGCTCTGACTTCCTGAGCACTTTCTCTGAGCATCTCATTATGCCGAGGATGTGTTTCCATTTCATACGGACGCCTTGTGCATCAGTATCAAAGAGCAGTGTTTGACGCCCTGGGAATGAGCACGGGCTCTTTTATGTCCTGCAGCTCTGCGGTTCAGACGGATGCATCCGATTTTGATGTGAGAACATTTGCAGCTTTAAGTGAAACGCTCCTAAAGCTAAAAGACGTGAAGAACAGTAGAGGCATGGTGAAATTAAAGCCGGTCCCCGGATACAAATAACTAAATGCATTCACACACACACACACACGCGCACACACAGAGTATATCGTCTCAGAGCTGCCGTCTCTCCTTCAGTTAAAGCCCAGAGGAGACTCGTGTCCGGCCCTGGAGAAGGAAAGAGCCTGCTGGGCTCTCAGATCCGCTCCTCTTTGTCATCGTCTTCATAGCTTCATAGCTCAGACCATCACAGCCTCATCCTTCCCTTCAGGGAGATCTCTGCGTTGGTGCAGTCCCTCCATGCACCGCTCTGACCTGTCGGACACACGTGCCCGTCCCACGTGGACTTCCTCGTAGTAGCTTTGAGTTAAACTCTTACAAACAAGGGAACAAGCGGTTGCTATAGACCTGCTAAATATGTTAGCATTGCCACTTTGAACATGTTGCCATGCTAGCATTAGCATTTAGCTCCAAGCACTGTCCCGTCTAAGTACAGCCTCACTGAGCTGTTAGCACAGGAAGATGTTTTAAGTAGGGGGGGCTGCCGACTGAATGACCCTAACCCAAACAACTAGTTGATTCAAACGACAGATCTGTAAATCAGAGTTGCTCCACAAAAACATTTCTTAGGATGAAACAGAGATGTTTCACCTTGCAGCCTCCACCAGGGGGGAGTTTGTACTCACACTACCTGGGCCTCGGAGAATGCTTCTTGCTGCCTATACGTCATCACGCCGTAACACGTCACACGCATTGATGACGTCATGGCGATGCGTGGCTTTGTTTCCAGATCTTTCCGTAGACCTCAGAGTTTTTGTGCGTCTTGTCGACTGTTTTTGAATCTTTTCATCGACCAAATCTGCAGTAAACACTCCACCTCCGCATCACACCAACGTGAACCTTTCACCGCCATTGTTTGAAATGTCCGCGCATGGTCCCTCCTTCTTTTTTCTACGTCCCAACAGGCGCACAGGAAATGACCTCAGAACCGCCGTAGGCCTTGTGCTCGTACACGTGCGCACGCTCGTGCTCGTACACGTGCAAACGTGCTTTACTAAAGCCCACCTCTCCCAAACGGGCCGTGGACGGCAAGCTGGCCACAGTTATGCGTGGAGCGGTTGCACTCACACTGGTCAAATGCACTAGGCTTGACCCGAAAAACCTGTTTTGGCCCGGTTGCGGAAGGACAGTGTGAGTGCGCCCTTATTTCCTGTGATTTGTTTGTTTGGAGAAGTTGAGCGACTCAAGAAGACTTTATTTCCTTCGTCTCCGCTTCATGTCTTTATACTTTCAGTGGAAGAAGAGACTCAAGGTCGTAGTCGCACAGAGCTGATAAATCCTCACCCTCAGTCCTTCTGGAAGTGAAGGGCTGACTTACCACCGCTGCTTCAACATCCCCTCCATTGTGTTTGCTTTTTACGGCTCCACACGAAGCCTCTGCGCTCCCCGAGTGCTCCGACAGTGACATTGGCGGAGCCTCCGGGGATCACAGTGGATTAGCATCGTGACCTCTTGTGTGTCTTTGATTCCTCCTTCCCTCCGCTCGCCTTTCCTTCTTCCTCGCAGCTCATCGATCTCTCTCCTTTTGTTCTCCCTTCCCCTCCCGACGCCTCTCCCCCCTCGCTCCTCCATTTCTCTCCCCTGTGCTCTTCTTCTTCCTCTTCTCGTCCTCTCTTCACCTCTCTTGGAAACTCTCCTCCTCGTACGGCACAGGGCTCGGGGACTAGTTGTGCTTCTCGACAGCTTTTAAAATCATATTTCTTATATATATATATATATATATTTATATATATAAGACACGGTTCTTGCTTTTGCTGTAGCAGCCACGGGGCGGATTTGCAAACGCAGGAACACCGGGCTAATAACAGTCGGAAGACATTTTGTTATTGGGGCCGTGATGTTCAGAAGAAAGCTGGGAATCCTTAATCATAGCAAAACAAATACTTGAGGTTGATGGGGCATAGCAAAGAAATCAATGTTATTACAGGGCTGGTTGAAGAGATGCAATTTGCACCAAGAGGCAAAACCAGGGCGCCGTGATAGACGCTCTCAGTGTTGAGCCGAGCCGTGCACGGTAGTTACACTCTGCTGCGGGCAACTGCGGAAAGTTTCAATAGAGGAAACACCTTCCTGCTACTGAACGGAGTCACAGTCACTTCCTGAGCTGTTCTCTGGTCGACGTTTGATTCTCTCACTTTCTTCACTTTCATTCTCTGTCTCAGGCTTCGTCCACGCTGCGACGTTTGCATTTCAACACTCAACATTTTCACATGAAAACCCCTAAAACCAAGACGTTAGGGAATCATTTCACATCCCCAGACAGTTTGTGTAGTTAATGATCATCTCTGTGTTATAGTGCAGAGCTACGATCACAGGACTTTCTGTAGATTACTGCTGAGGTCAGTTATACGCCAAGGTCAGGATTTCTCTTGGCGTCTCTTGTCTCACTCTCTGCAGGCTCCAGACAGAGCACAGAGTAAGACTCAGGGCGCACTCCCACTGTTCCTCCGTACCGTGCCCCAGCACGTGTCACGGCTAAAGTCTGGTTCCTTTGACCAGTGTGAGTGCAACCGTACCGCGTCTAGGAGCGGCACGCTTGCCGTCCACGGCCCGTTTGGGAGAGGTGGGCTTTAGTAAAGCACGTTTGCACGTGTACGAGCACGAGCGTGCGCACGTGTACGAGCTCGAGGCCTACGGCGGTTCTGAGGTCATTTCCTGTGCGCCTGTTGGGACGTAGAAAAAAGAAGGAGGGACCATGCGCGGACATTTCAAACAATGGCGGTGAAAGGTTCACGTTGGTGTGATGCGGAGGTGGAGTGTTTACTGCAGATTTGGTCGATGAAAAGATTCAAAAACAGTCGACAAGACCCTGGGAGGGTTTTGCGCAGGAATTAGACTTTAAGGGGAGATTCGCCATCTCATAGTGCGTCCTCTGTGCATTACTTATCATTGTACAACAAGTGTATCAGAACAGTCCAAGATAATAAATCCCTCTCCTGACTTTTCACCGTTGCTGTTCGTCCTCCGAAGTATTTCCTGTATTTTTAACGCTCTGCTTCCCTCAGACGTGTTCATGTGGACGCAGATTAATTCAGATACGGCGCTTAAACGCTTGTGTGGACGGAGATCGTTTTTGTTTTGAAACATCATTTTAGAATAAAAACTAAGATCTTAAAACAACGACAGAGTTTTCAAAGTAAAACGGGCTCGGCAGCGTTTCCAAACGTCTCCGTTTCAGGGTCAGAGCGAGGCTGTTACAGCTTTAACAGTCAGACACAGAAATGCTGGTCCCTGACAAACACAATAAGACATAATTACAGTATTTCAACCAACATAAGACGCGTCAGGGCAGAACTTCTGAGATAAAACGAGGCCTGGGGAAGATCTCGTGGACAGAAATGTTGCCTTGAGAAGAGAAAAAGAGAAGTAAACCATTTGCTTGGAGCCTAATAGCGTGCAGACCTCATTTGCGGCCACAACAGCATCGTCATTTTCTCCAGAATTATAAAACGTTAATGCTTCTAATTATGTCATTTAGCCCCACCAGCGAGCTCCAGGAAGCAAATGGTTTCAGGTGTTAGATTATAGAAACGGTTCAGTTTGGGAACTTTGAAGATGGTGATTGTGAGGAGCTTGATTCGTCCGGGGAAGAGGCTTCAAGGGAGGATGAGACGATGTTTGTGGAGACACGAGAAAGGAAATGGCTTCATTATCAGGTGCATAGAACAGACGCTACAGTGGAGGCTGGGGTTACGTTCTGCATCCATTAGATGGAGCTGCTCTAAAGGGAACGTCAACACAACAGTCAGGGGAGGTCGTCTTGTTGCTTCCTCCACTTCGGCACCATTGATTGGTTCATGTTCAACTCTCTGGCTGCTGCTCTGTTCCCGTGTTCTACTGCGTGACTAATGGCCTTGAGTGTAAACTCTGCGTCGTAAGCGTGTCTCTTAACAGGAGCCATTTTGGGCTCTTTACACAAACACACACATGGAAATGAAACGGCACGCTTCACGCAGTCGTATATCTCAACATGCACCGCGCGTTACTTCTTCTACGGGGGAAAATAGAGTCGGCGGCTGCTCACCGTAGTTGGAGACCTGTTGTGGCTCAATATTGGTCCATATATAAGGAGCACCGGGTTAAAGGCGCACTGTCGGCTTCTGAGACATGTGAAGGTTTTTAGGTGCGCCTATAGTGCGGAGAATACGGTAAATCAATTGATAGCGACCCCAGATACAGAGCCCACAGGCGGCATTATTGGATTATTATTATGATCCGTTCATTTCTTCATGGAGGGCGGAGAGATCACTGGACTGTCTTTACTGACTTCACTCTTTTCCAAACACAGCTCACAGTGATCGCACACAAGCACACACGAACGCTTGGATCAGCTCACAGGACGTGTGCTAACTTGAGTGTGGCAGCTCGTGCAGTCAAGACTTTGTTTCTCGCCGCGTCATTAAGAAATCCAAACAGAGGCCGGAGACGATGGAAGAGGCAGAGATGTCGGGGACTGCGTTTTTGCAACGGCAACAGCTCCCGCGGCCTGAAGACGTCCGCTCTGTCAGCGACCGGAGACGTCGCCTTTAAAGCAGATGACTGCCGCTGCCCGGGAGGCCTCGTCAGGCGGTGCGGGAGAGACGAGTGGCATCCTCTGAGTCAGCGGTGGCATCACTGAGATTACACAAAAGACTCCCAGCAGGACTCATGAGGCGACGTTTTCAGCTTCTAAGCTTTTGTTCACCTCAACATGTTCACATATTTAAAGTCCCCCTCACTCAAAAATGTGCTGCAGAGATGAACAACCGTCGCTTTTCCTGTCGACACGAAACAGATGAATGATTCTTCTGTGCGGCGACAGCAGAGGACACTAAAGACCACTGGCATGTGCGCAGGGGGGGAGGGGGTGGGGGTCTGCTAAAGTGCGAGGATGCGCTGTATGTGCCCTTTTTTTTACCTTTTCACCCTCGCCCTTCAAAAGTCTGTGCACTTCACTGCCCAGGATGCTGCAGCCTGATGTGTAGCCATAAAGTGTTGGAGCGGCGTTCAGCCTCTCTCCTGCACAGCCTCCCACTGTGTGCCTAATCTATCTATACTTTATTAAACGTATGCAGTCTTACATTAAATGATCCTTGTGTGTTGATGAAGTGTGTGGACTTCAGTGAGGTGTGTGAGTGCAACCGTACCGTGTCTAGGAGCGGCACACTTGCCGTCCACGGCCCGTTTGGAAGAGGTGGGCTTTAGTAAAGCACGTTTGCACAAGCGCGCGCACGTGTACGAGCACGAGGCCTACAGCGGTTCTGAGGTCATTTCCTGTGCGCCTGTTGGGACATAGAAAAAAGAAGGAGGGACCATGCGCGGACATTTCAAACAATGGCGGTGAAAGGTTCACGTTGGTGTGATGCGGAGGTGGAGTGTTTACTGCAGATTTGGTCGATGAAAAGATTCAAAAACAGTCGACAAGACGCACAAAAACTCTGAGGTCTACGGAAAGATCTGGAAACAAAGCCACGCATCGCCATGACGTCATCAATGCGTGTGACGTGTTACGGCGTGATGACGTATAGGCAGCAAGAAGCATTCTCCGAGGCCCAGGTAGTGTGAGTACAAACGGGCCTGGAGGGGGGGACAAGGACCCTAAAGCACGGGGCACGGGACGCACGCACAGTGGGAGGGCGCCCTTAAACTCCAGGGAGGAGGCGTCCCGTGTCCCAGTGCTGAGGGACGCAGCAGAAGGCCCCTCGTGGACCACCTCCTCCACGTCACTCTCGAGTCCTCTCCAGCACAAGTGCCTCCATGTCGCAGAACAGGATCCTTCACTGATCCCAAGCTGGGAGATTGCAGTTGGACATAAGTATAGTGTTTTATTGAAGCCGAACATTACTCCTGTGCTTGAACGCCACGTTGCTGCAGGTTTGCTGTGAAACCCCCGTATTTTCCTGCTGCTACTAAAAACGGCTCTGACCTCCCCTAAAGGCCGGAGACGTCGCGCTCCATGAGGTTTGGGTCACATGATCGATCACCGCGGTTTTAACTCACTCTGGGGAGAGAGGAAGTGGACACAACATTAAATACATGGACTTTAATGAACCTCACGCTGTTTCACGCTCCGTTCACCTCTCAGATGACTCTCGCTCCTCTCTTCATTTAGTCCTACAGCCCCAGGATGCTCGATTCCCCGTCTACCTCGTCTACCCCGTCTGCCCAGTCTACCCTGTCTACCCAGTCTACCCAGTCTACCACGTCTGCCCCGTCTATCCCATCTACCCCGTCTATCCCATCTACCCAGTCTACCCCGTCTATCCCATCTACCCAGTCTTCCCAGTCCAATTTTAGAGGTGGCAAAAAGATCATATCATGATTTTATTCACAGTAAAATCACGATCATGGTTTTTTACATACATTTTTAACTATTTTGCAAGTTACTGAGCAGTGCAACTTGGTAGTATCTGCCGTCAGGTCCTTGACTATTTAAAGTGCTATGAATCCTGGGTAAGTTCAGCCTGTTGTGTAAAACTAAACACAGTGGAAACAGATGGTGTGTGCTCCTGCAGCTGCAGTGAGTGATGACGCAGGTGATTTGTGTGTGTGTGTGTGTGTAAAGTGAGGTTTATGTTCAGTTGCTGCTGGTTCTGTATGGTAAGGTAACTTTTATTGTACCCTAGGGTAGATTTGGTTGCTTACAAACACATGACATTGACATAACAGTGGCAACAGTGCCCCAGACACAGAGGGATATTCTTGAGCAGAGCCTGCACCACTCTGTGCGTGCTTTGAGCTTTGAGGCTTGGGCGGAGGTTCACCTTCCCACAGGACAATGACCCCAAACACACTGCTAAGGCAACACTTGAGTGGTTTAAGGGCAAACATGTGAATGTGTTGGAATGGCCCAGTCAAAGCCCAGACCTCAAACAGACAGAAAATCTTATTCTACTACAGCTGCTTTCCTTCTTTCCTCCGGACGTTGTTAATAAATATGTGGATTACACATAAATGCATAACACAGTAATATTTTGGCACAGTGAACGACAGCAAACGTCGGTGTGGCAGCACATGAACCTCGTCCGTTCTGGTGCAAAGACCAAGTTCCTACGTTCAGACGCAGAGTCCCAGTGTTTCCACTGACGGACATTAAAGCGTCTGAACTTCCTGTGCACTAAAAACAAAGAGGTGCAGAGCTGTTCTGTGGAGGTCAGGTGCGCTGGTGTGAGCGCGTGATGAAAGAGCGAGCGTCTACTGTGATGAACAAAGCCTCACAGCACTTTCTGTGTGTGTTCCCATCACCGTGGAAACACTGGAGTCAGGATCCATTACACTGGACCGTGTTTCCAATTGGTACGGGTTCACATCTCACTGTTCCTGTTGGAGCACAGGAATTAACCCCAGGATCACTGCCGCCGTGGGTCCTTTCTTCTTTTCCATGAGACTCTGTTGTCCTCTTCTTCACTGGAGCGACTTGGCTTTACTCGTTCTGTCCTCTGAGGGTCGCTCCAGTCTTCCACATGCGCCTCAGTCCTCTTGTTTGGCTTCATCTGGGTTTGGAGAGCACATTTCACACACAGGGGGAGTCACAACCCCAGCTGACATTGGGCACAAGACGGGGAACTTAGTGGTTTAGGAGGGGCCGGTCATCTGTGGTAGTGTGAGGGTGACCCCTGCACGGTTTGACCTGTCTGTCACAGTCAGACGTCTTGTCATTGGAGCTTCCATAGTTGGTCACGTGAAGGCGATTCCCACTTTGGACTGTTGGAGGAAACCGACACAGCAAAAGCTGCTGGAAGAATATTATAATATTATGCTTTCAATGATAGAAGGAAAACCACAGATATACCAGGACACGATCGTCAAAAGTGTCTAAAGATCCACAACTGATGTCACTTTGGGAATTCCCACTTATTCGACCAGACAACACCGTCACCGTCTGTGACCGCTGCACAGGACTCTACTCTTTTCTAACTGTACATCCATCCGTGGATGTTCTGCTGCCCAGTCTTTATCACCACCTGTCTTTAGCACACAGGTAACACACATATTTCCATGACAACACTGAGGGGGAGGGGCTAGTTTTTATTTTATTGGAGGTTAAAGTTTATGAATAATTAGGGGCGTGGCCTCTTGAGTGACAGCTAGCCTCTGTCACTTCTCCTCGGAGGTAAACGTCAGCCAGATGGACGTACGCCCCTCCCCCCCAAGTCACATACATGCAGTTTCCTTCATGTGAGTGGCTCCCTTCGGGCCGTCGGCTTCACTGTCCAGGTTGCAGGACGCAGAGGAGAAGAGCAACCTTCATCCCCAGGTCTGTTCAGCTGCTGAACTCCCAACCCTCTCTGACACACAACACTGGGCACAAAAATAAAACAAGAACAAAAAAAGTGTAAGTGTAGAGAAAGATCTAAAACTATGACACCAGGGTCTGAAACAGTAAAACCTATTTCTAACGTCTGAATGTGCTGAACAAACAAAGCATAACAGTCGACATGTGAGCCTCAGGCTGCAGGGGGGTGTGGACCCGAGGGTCCCGGTTCAGAGGGGGGGTGCGGGGCCAAGAGGGGCCGGACTGGAGGACACCTGCCAGAGGAACATACGGGCCCAGCCGGCCGTGACGAGATGGGAGCTGACGGACAGAGAGAGCCCCGGAGACGCACCTGATCCAGGGTCAGGAGGAAGCTGAGGAGGCATCTGTGGGCCGGAGGAGAGTCCGCGGAGACAGCTGACTCTGCACACACACACACACACAGGCAGACACACGGGCACAAACGCACACACAACCACACACACACACACACACACATGCACAAAAGCACACACGCACACACACACACAAGAACACACACAGACACACACACATGCACACACATGGGCACACACACACAGACACATATGTGAACACATGCACACACACGTACGCACGCACTCACAAACACATGCACACACACGCACACACACTTTTCATTTAACATTTCTTTCTGCATTTCCTGAAAAAGTGTGGCACAGGGTCAACTTCAAAAACGTATTATTATTATTATTATTAAATAAATAAACTGGGGAATTAGACAAACAGAAATATTCATTTTAAACAAAGAAGCTTCAGGAGGAAAATTATGTCTTTGAAACTTAACCTTCACCTTAGTCATCTAAACTTAACCTTCAGGAAAACCCGGATGCTTCAGGAGGACCCCACAGGTGAGTCGCTGTCATTGAGATCCACACGACTGAAGAGGACAGGAGCCGTCAGAGGACAGAGCCGTCAGAGGACAGGAGCCGTCAGAGGACAGGAGCCGTCAGAGGACAGGAGCCGTCAGAGGACAGGAGCCGTCAGAGGACAGGAGCCGTCAGAGGACAGAGCCGTCAGAGGACAGAGCCGTCAGAGGACAGGAGCCGTCAGAGGACAGGAGCCGTCAGAGGACAGAGCCGTCAGAGGACTCGAGCCGTCAGAGGACAGGAGCCGTCAGAGGACAGGAGCCGTCAGAGGACAGAGCCGTCAGAGGACTCGAGCCGTCAGAGGACTCGAGCCGTCAGAGGACAGGAGCCGTCAGAGGACAGGAGCCGTCAGAGGACTCGAGCCGTCAGAGGACTCGAGCCGTCAGAGGACAGGAGCCGTCAGAGGCTTGGCACTAATGCTCCTTGATCGTCTTTGACCTCCTGACGCTGTAATGAGAGGCGACAGTCCCCGGCCCGTGGCCTCGGGCCTCGTCCTCAGAGCGCCCTGGATCTGACACGATCTCCAGACTTCAGTATGAGTGACCTGGTTAACAGACGACCTTTGCACCACCCCGACTCCTCCCGTGTTACCATGGTCACCGTTGCTTCCTGTAGTGTCCAAGTTCTTTATGTCACGTGGTTTTTGTTTAAAGTATCCAGTGTGGGGGGGCGGGAGCCTGGGTCTCGGGTGGGGACCCCCCAGCTCTCAGGACTCAGCTGCAGCTCTGTGCGGTTCGATCAAGGTTCTTCCATCATCGTCCGGAGGCTCTCCAAGTGTCTAGAGACTTGAATGACGCTGTATTTTTTTTTAATAAACATTTTTATGTTCAGCAGGAATCTCTACCTTCATCTCCATAAGTTACAACATTTACTAAGTGCTGGAAGATTTTGGCGTCCAAGACAAACAGGAAGTTTGAGTTCTGGGCGAATGTCTGAACTTCGACTTCTCTTTATTGATCCTTTGGGACGAAGGAGGTGAAGAAAATACATAGAAGATAAACGACAAACTCTTAGTTAAATATGTATAAAGTAGAGATATGAACACAGGTCAAATCCAACTCATCGAAAAGGAAATGTCATGAATTGTGCGAGGAATAACTCCGAGGAGCAGAACCCAAATGGGGACACGGACACCAGGGAAAACCGGAACAGGGTCCGGGTGGAGACGAGGGGGAAACCACACGCGGGGAACAGGAGACGAAACAGGAACGGGTGGTTGAGAACGGGAACTCTGGAAACTAAAACAAAAGAAACAAAGAAACGATGAACACGAGACAAAGCAACACGGAAAGCGGCACGTTACCATGACTGCAGGGACCCCGCCCACTGTGGAGTTTACAGAAATCAAACGTGCGTTCACTGTGGGTGTTTCCTCAGGTTACACACGTTTCATTCTGACCTTTTTTACGCAGTGAAGCGTCGTCGTGACCGCAGGGATTTCAAACACGTCGCATGTCCATCGGTTATTTCAGGTCAAAAACCTTCATCCAGCAGAAAACGGAGACGCAGGACGTTCCGCGGAGCGACACCGGAGCCGCACGTCTTATTCAAATCTCATCTCTATTTTATTTTATTAGGAAAACCCATCAGAAAGTTTCAGAAGGCTGCGAGCGAAAGAAAGTTCCAGAAGAAATGCAATAATCTCCAGCTCACAGCCTGTGTGTGTGTGTGTGTGTGTGTGTGTGTGTGTGTGTGTGTGTGTGTGTGTGTGTGTGTGTGTGTGTGTGTGTGTGTGTGTGTGTGTGTGTGTACAGGTGGTGCAGAGCTACTTTTATGTGCAGCTCCATTAGTCTGCAGTGGTGACACACATACACACACACACGCAGGGACACACACACAGACAGGGACGGAAACACACACACACACACACAGGGACGGACACACACGCACGCACGCGCACACACACACATTCACTCATCTGTCACACAGTGGCAGTATAGTCGAAATAAAAAGTGGATAACAGGTAATTTTCTGCCCATCATCATCCTGCAAATGAAACACTGCCTGACTAATCCACACACACACACACACATGCACACGCACACACACACACACACAGACACACAAGCACACACACATACACACACATACACACAAGCACAAACACACTCGGGGGAATTATGACTTGCTGACAGCTAAATATTCGTATTCACATCATTGAGTTCATACATCTTCAAAATTAAGATAAGTTCAGACAATGAAAGGTGACGGTTAAGTTTAGTTTCGGGGTTTATTTCCATACCTGATGATTTTGATCCACCACCGAAGTCTGTTTTTGTTTCATCTTCTCTTCTTTACTGTTACAGAGTGAAGTGCAACTCTCTCTGTTCCAGCTTTTAGGGTTTTTGTTTGAGTTTGACACAAACATGTGATGGAAGATGAATGAACAGTGACGTTAACGCTCGTTGACATTGATCTCTTAGTGCGCCCTCACACTGTCTTTCCGCACTGGGCCAAAACAGGTTTTTCAGGTCAAGTCTGGTTCCTTTGACCAGTGTGAGTGCAACCGCTCCGCGCCTAACTGCGGCACGCTTGCCGTCCACGGCCCGTTTGGGAGAGGTGGGCTTTAGTAAAGCACGTTTGCACGTGTACGAGCACGAGCGTGCGCACGTGTACGAGCACGAGGCCTACGGCGGTTCTGAGGTCATTTCCTGTGCGCCTGTTGGGACGTAGAAAAAAGAAGGAGGGACCATGCGCGGACATTTCAAACAATGGCGGCGAAAGGTTCACGTTGGTGTGATGCGGAGGTGGAGTGTTTACTGCAGATTTGTGTGATGTGTTACGGCGTGATGACGTATAGGCAGCAAGAAGCATTCTCCGAGGCCCAGGTAGTGTGAATACAAACGGGCCTGGAGGGGGGGACAAGGACCCTAAAGCACGGGGCACGGGACGGAGGCACAGTGGGAGGGCGCCCTTAAAGGTATTTCCTGAAATATGGAGTTATTCCTGTAACAGATGCACACACAGTTACAGAAAGTGTTCCACTCCTGGTTCCTCCGTAAAACAGAGAGCGCCTCTCTTCTAATGTTGCCTGCACCTCGTTACCCAGGATGCACTGCTCCTTTGGGACCAATGAAAAATAAATCCATAAGCCCTCAGAGTGTGTTTCAGCGTATTACCCGGCTCCGTAATGAGACCAAACACCATGAATTCAGTGCACTGTTGTTCAATCTCGCTCCTTTTAACTGTTCATTGTGTTGCTGCTTCATTATTTTCTTGGTAGTGCATCAAGAGAAGACGGTGAGAGCCGTCCGGTCCCTTATGAACTGGAAATTATGTCAGATTAATGCACTTCATTTAAAACAGATCCATATTATTGGTGCCAGCCGAGATGCTCAGGTGTGTGGGGTTGAATCCCAAACTCTGAACCCTTTGTGAACGTCTCATCTTCTCCTGGACTCAGGCCTCGTTTACACGTCTTATTTTTTATTTACTTTATTTTATGACCTTTATTTAAACTCTGCTCTTGCTTACTCCAGGTCAGGAATGAGTCCTGACCCCAAGTGAAGGACTTCAAGTACCTCAGGATCTTGTTCACGAGTGAGGGGACGATGGAGCGTGAGTTTGGCCGGAGAATCGGAGCAGCGGGGGCGGAGCTGCAGTCGCTCTACCGCACCGTTGTGATGAAAAGAGAGCTGAGGAAGACAAAGCTCTGGATCTACCCTCAGTCCTGGTTCCTACCCTCACCTGTGGTCCTGAAAGCTGGGTCAGGACCCAAAGAACCAGGTCCAGGTCCAAGCGTGTGAAGTGTGTTTCCTCAGGAGGGGGTCTGGAGTCTCCCTTAGAGAGAGGGGGAGAAGTTCAGCATCCGTGAGGAACTCGGAGTAGAGCCGCTGCTCCTTTGCGTTGAAAGGAGCCAGTTGAGGTGGTTCAGGATCATCTGGGAAGGATGAACCCTGGGCGCCTCCCTAGGGAGGTGTTCCAGGCACGTCCAGCTGGGAGGAGGCCTCGGGGAAGACCCAGGACCAGGTGGAGAGATTAGATCTGCACACTGGCCTGGGAACGCCTCAGGATCCCCCAGTTAGAGCTGGTTAATGTGGCCCGGGAAAGGGAAGTTTGGGGTCCCCTGCTGGAGCTGCTGCCCCTGCGACAAACTGACCCAAAGAAACACTGATGCCACAAGTACATGTACGATAAGAACAATAAAAATATATATAATCATGATAATTTTAGGTTTTTTATGAGTTGTCCCCATAAAATGAGGAGAAGTCATAAATATAAAGCAAAAAAACACAAAAAGACGTCGTTATTTAGAGATGTTTAACATTAAATGGGGTCAAATTGACCCTTAGGAGAACCGGACGGTTAAACTCAATTCTAATAATATAATTAATTTACACAACAGGTGAATGAAAGTGAATTGAGATTAAGTGAATGTGAAGAAGCGGTCGACTGTTCTCCAGGTGTCGTCATTAAACCTGTGAGGGGCGATTGTTTCCACCTGTGAGCTCCAGGAGCCGACCTCATTGGTCCGTTTGAAATCTGGCGTCCAATCAGGAACAGGAACGCCCTTTAAAACTCTGGAGAGACGTCGCGGCTGCTCTTTCCTCTTTACTCCTGTCTCAAGAAAACAACACTCTTGGTTTTCATGCTGTGTGTGTTTTAAACGTTTGAACTCTTCAGACTGGAGAGAAAACGTTCACTTCACTCGTCTGTTTGTGTCAAACGTGTAAAAGAAAAACAGAAAGTGTCGCACAGAAAATAAAGACGTTACACGGAATAGATAATTAGAGACATGAACGACACGTTTGCTGAATAACAGGAGTGAGAAGACGTTTACACTCATTTTAATTAAACGTACAGTCGGCAACATTAGTTTGATCGTACTCACTGAAGCTGACTCTGCGCCTCTACGCGCACCTGAGCCTGTTGTTTGTTCCGTATCATCCTGTCCACTCAGCACAGTCACAGTCCGTGCACACGCCACTGATCCCGCCCTCCATCATGTGACAATATCACGTGCCTCAAGCTAGCATAAGCTAAATGACGTTAGCAGTTTCTATCTGTGAGTAAGTTAGCCAGCCTACCTCCATGTAGCGTGCACTCCGTGCTGTTTATTGATGAGAGAAGACACGGGCACGTTCACAGGAATCTGGTGCACGTGCACTGACGAGCACTGGATGGGAGGGAGGGAGGAGGTAGGTGGTAGAGGGGGAGGGGCGTGAAAGTTGGAAACTCAACTCCGTCTGCCGGACTTTCCGCCTGCAGCTTTAAGCTTCCAGTGTACTATAATTTAAAAATAAATAATGTAAGCAATCATGAATATTCATTCATTCATTCATCTTCAGCCTCTTGTCCCTGTCGGGGTCGTGGGGGGGCTGGAGCCGATCCCAGCTGACATGGGGCGTGAGGCGGGGTCCACCCTGGACAGGACGCCAGTCTATCACAGGACACATAGAGACGAACAGAGACAGACAACCATTCACACCTACGGGTGATTTAGAGTCATCAATGAACCGAACACCTGCACGTCTTTGGACTGTGGGAGGAAACCGGAGAACCCGGAGAAAACCCACGCAGACACGGGGACAACATGCAAACTCCACACAGAAGGGATTCAAACCAGGAACCCTCTCGCTGTGAGGCGACAGTGCTAATATATATTCAAATCCGGTGAAACACCTGAAGTGAAGGAGCCTCCATCACTGATGAACTCACGTACCTGACGTTTACGTTGTGCTCATCCGGTTGCCCTGGTTACAGTAACTTAGGTTATATTTCACAATAAAAGCACAGTGAGTTCATTTCCTGTGTGTGACTACGGCCACCTTGAGCGTCTAACGTCTGACTTCAATATCAAAGCATCTTTACACCTAAAACAACTTTATCTGTGTGTAAAATACTAAAGAAATGTTCAAACTTCAATAAGTTCAACAGCAGCAGCAGAATGTTCTCACTGTAATAATGTTTCCTGTGCACGAACTCACATGACATGATGATGTTTAAATATAAAATATACATATTTAATATTAACATAAAGCCTTTTGGATTATTATTTATGAATATTGCAGAAACTCTTTTATTTTAACACTGTTGTTAAATATAGTTTTTGTCAGTTTGATTGATGTTTCTCGACTGTTGCAGTTGATTTATCTTTAATTATCTTATTTATTTATTATTTTACTGTTTGTGTTGCAGTAGTTGATTTATCTTTATTATTATATTATTTATGTGTTATTGTGTTGCAGCTGAATTCCTTTTGTGTGAAAACAAAGAAAAAACTTGGACACCTTTTTAAAACTCATTCATTCATTCATTCATTCATTCATCTTCAACCGCTTATCCCGGGGTCGGGGTCGCGGGGGGTGCTGGAGCCGATCCCAGCTGACATCGGGCGTGAGGCGGGGTCCACCCTGGACAGGACGCCAGTCTATCACAGGACACATAGAGACGAACAGAGACAGACAACCATTCACACCTACGGGTGATTTAGAGTCATCAATGAACCGAACACCTGCACGTCTTTGGACTGTGGGAGGAAACCGGAGAACCCGGAGAAAACCCACGCAGACACGGGGACAACATGCAAACTCCACACAGAAGGGCCCCAGGCCGGGATTCAAACCAGGAACCTTCTAACTGTGAGGCGTCAGTGCTAACCACTACACCACCGTTTAAAACTCAGGTGCATCAAATTATCGCTTTATGAAAAACAGTGAAAGGTGATAATTATTATAATTATATTTAATAATTCAGTCCTTTTCTGTTTTTAACCATTAAAACATGCAAACATAATAATGATGTACTCAAGTGTGTGCAGCATTTTCCTCCTAATAAGAAGTAGTTTTAAGGAAAATATTAGAATAAGACAAAAGATTAATTTTGCCTTTTCATCTCACTGAAGCTCTTTATTCATTTTATGCTGATTTTCTTTATTTCATTTATTTCTGTTTGTTACTTTGGTTCTAAAAACATAAATAAAAACTGGAAAAGTTGACGTTAAACCGACTAAATTCAAACTATATCTGTATTTATACTATATAAATAAATTAATAACTATATATCCGTATGAATATTGTAATATTCCAACTGTTCCTGGTCTTTATTTTGATTTCTTTATGTATCATGTTGTTCTGCTTATAAAAACAAAACAAGGATTAAAGCTTTAATACGGATTATTGTCATTGTTGATGAATCGATGAGTTATTTAGTTTATGAAATGTTAAATAAAACGTTTCTGTCACAGAAGAGTCAGGACCCACAGAACCAGGTCCAGGTCAGGACCCAAAGAACCAGGTCCAGGTCAGGACCCAAAGAACCAGGTCCAGGTCCAGGTCAGGACCCAAAGAACCAGGTCCAGGTCCAGGTCAGGACCCAAAGAACCAGGTCCAGGTCAGGACCCAAAGAACCAGGTCCAGGTCAGGACCCACAGAACCAGGTCCAGGTCAGGACCCAAAGAACCAGGTCCAGGTCAGGACCCACAGAACCAGGTCCAGGTCAGGACCCAAAGAACCAGGTCCAGGTCAGGACCCAAAGAACGAGGTCCAGGTCCAAGCGTCTGAACTGTGTTTCCTCAGGAGGGGGGCTGGAGTCTCCCTTAGAGAGAGGGGGAGAAGTTCAGCATCCGTGAGGAACTCGGAGTAGAGCCGCTGCTCCTTTGCGTTGAAAGGAGCCAGTTGAGGTGGTTCAGGATCATCTGGTCTGGATGAACCCTGGGCGCCTCCCTAGGGAGGTGTTCCAGGCACGTCCAGCTGGGAGGAGGCCTCGGGGAAGACCCAGGACCAGGTGGAGAGATTAGATCTCCACACTGGCCTGGGAACGCCTCAGGATCCCCCAGTTAGAGCTGGTTAATGTGGCCCGGGAAAGGGAAGTTTGGGGTCCCCTGCTGGAGCTGCTGCCCCTGAGACCCGACCCCGGATAAGAGGCCGAAGATGAGATGATGTCACAGAAGAAAAAGGACTTTTCCTTAAAAATGACTTTAACTGATGAACCAATCACAAAAACAGTTGGTGATTAATTAAAATTTGCAGTTTGAATTAAAAATCACATCATGTTGCATCAAAAACATCCTCACTGCAGCCAAATACTGCGGTGTGTGTGTGTGTGTGTGTGTGTGTGTGTGTGTGTGTGTGTGTGTGTGTGTGTGTGTGTGTGTGTGTGTGTGTGTGTGTGTGTGTGTGTGTGTGTGTGTGTGTGTGTGTGTGTGTGTGTGTGTGTGTGTGTGTGTGTGTAGATGAAAAGACTGTGACGTGCAGTTCCTCCCTTTGTCCACTGGGTGCTGCTGTTTCCCTCCCCCCTGATGTGTGTGTGCTGCACTGAAGTGAGTCCCCTGCTGATGTTGTAATTGTGTTTCTCCACACTTCAGATCTCAGAGGCTCCCTGTGATGTCAGCGCGCTGTCCCTTTGCACCCCAGCGCAGGAGGAGAGGGTGCGGGCGGCTCTGTGGAGCGGACACGCAGACGTCCTGCTGAGCCCACTGATCCTGTGGAGCAGTGTACTAGTGTCCTCTAGGAGCATAAACGTGTGCTAAAGTGTCCTCTAGGAGCCTAAACGTGTGTTAAAGTGTCCTCTAGGAGCTGAACGTGTGCTAAAGTGTCCTCTAGGAGCATAAACCTGTGTTAAAGTGTCCTCTAGGAGCATAAACGTGTGCTAAAGTGTCCTCTAGGAGCATAAACGTGTGTTAAAGTGTCCTCTAGGAGCATAAACGTGTGTTAAAGTGTCCTCTAGGAGCATAAACGTGTGTTAAAGTGTCCTCTAGGAGCATAAACATGTGCTAAAGTGTCCTCTAGGAGCATAAACGTGTGTTAAAGTGTCCTCTAGGAGCATAAACGTGTGCTAAAGTGTCCTCTAGGAGCATAAACGTGTGCTAAAGTGTCCTCTAGGAGCATAAACGTGTGTTAAAGTGTCCTCTAGGAGCATAAACGTGTGTTTAAGTGTCCTCTAGGAGCATAAACGTGTGTTAAAGTGTCCTCTAGGAGCATAAACGTGTGTTAAAGTGTCCTCTAGGAGCATAAACGTGTGCTAAAGTGTCCTCTAGGAGCATAAACGTGTGCTAAAGTGTCCTCTAGGAGCATAAACGTGTGTTAAAGTGTCCTCTAGGAGCATAAACGTGTGTTAAAGTGTCCTCTAGGAGCATAAACATGTGCTAAAGTGTCCTCTAGGAGCATAAACGTGTGTTAAAGTGTCCTCTAGGAGCATAAACGTGTGTTAAAGTGTTCTCTAGGAGCATAAACGTGTGCTAAAGTGTCCTCTAGGAGCATAAACTTGTGTAAAAGTGTCCTCTAGGAGCATAAACGTGTGCTAAAGTGTCCTCTAGGAGCATAAACGTGTGTTAAAGTATCCTCTAGGAGCATAAACGTGTGTTAAAGTGTCCTCTAGGAGCATAAACGTGTGCTAAAGTGTCCTCTAGGAGCATAAACGTGTGTTAAAGTGTCCTCTAGGAGCATAAACGTGTGTTAAAGTGTCCTCTAGGAGCATAAACGTGTGCTAAAGTGTCCTCTAGGAGCATAAACGTGTGCTAAAGTGTACTCTAGGAGCATAAACGTGTGTTAAAGTGTCCTCTAGGAGCATAAACGTGTGCTAAAGTGTCCTCTAGGAGCATAAACGTGTGTTAAAGTGTCCTCTAGGAGCATAAACGTGTGCTAAAGTGTCCTCTAGGAGCATAAACGTGTGTTAAAGTGTCCTCTAGGAGCATAAACGTGTGTTAAAGTGTCCTCTAGGAGCATAAACGTGTGCTAAAGTGTCCTCTAGGAGCATAAACGTGTGTTAAAGTATCCTCTAGGAGCATAAACGTGTGCTAAAGTGTCCTCTAGGAGCATAAACGTGTGCTAAAGTGTCCTCTAGGAGCATAAACGTGTGTTGAAGTGTCCTCTAGGAGCATAAACGTGTGCTAAAGTGTCCTCTAGGAGCATAAACGTGTGTTAAAGTGTCCTCTAGGAGCATAAACGTGTGCTAAAGTGTCCTCTAGGAGCATAAACGTGTGTTAAAGTGTCCTCTAGGAGCATAAACGTGTGCTAAAGTGTCCTCTAGGAGCATAAACGTGTGTTAAAGTGTCCTCTAGGAGCATAAACGTGTGCTAAAGTGTCCTCTAGGAGCATAAACGTGTGCTAAAGTGTCTTCTAGGAGCATAAACGTGTGCTAAAGTGTCCTCTAGGAGCATAAACGTGTGTTAAAGTGTCCTCTAGGAGCATAAACGTGTGTTAAAGTGTCCTCTAGGAGCATAAACGTGTGCTAAAGTGTCCTCTAGGAGCATAAACGTGTGCTAAAGTGTCCTCTAGGAGCATAAACGTGTGTTAAAGTGTCCTCTAGGAGCATAAACGTGTGCTAAAGTGTCCTCTAGGAGCATAAACGTGTGTTAAAGTGTCTTCTAGGAGCATAAACGTGTGCTAAAGTGTCCTCTAGGAGCATAAACGTGTGTTAAAGTGTCCTCTAGGCGCATAAACGTGTGTTAAAGTATCCTCTAGGAGCATAAACGTGTGTTAAAGTGTCCTCTAGGAGCATAAACGTGTGTTAAAGTGTCCTCTAGGAGCATAAACGTGTGCTAAAGTGTCCTCTAGGAGCATAAACGTGTGTTAAAGTGTCTTCTAGGAGCATAAACGTGTGCTAAAGTGTCCTCTAGGAGCATAAACGTGTGCTAAAGTGTCCTCTAGGAGCATAAACGTGTGTTAAAGTGTCCTCTAGGAGCATAAACGTGTGTTAAAGTGTCCTCTAGGCGCATAAACGTGTGTTAAAGTATCCTCTAGGAGCATAAACGTGTGTTAAAGTGTCCTCTAGGAGCATAAACGTGTGTTAAAGTGTCCTCTAGGAGCATAAACGTGTGCTAAAGTGTCCTTATTTTTTCCTTTTCGCCCGTGCCCTTTAAAAGTCTGTGCACGCCCCTGCTTGTCACTAATTCATAGTAACAAATGGACATGTGTTGGGGTATTCAGACTTCCAGATGACAGTTTGAAGTTTAACGTGAACGGACGTCTCAGCCGTGACTTTGTTTCCTCACAGAACATCACGGGTTCGAGTCCACGCTCTGGAACCATCTCCGTCTGAACCGTTGTGACAGTTTAAGGTTTCCTGAGTTCTCATGGGTTTGCGTTGGGTCAGAGTCGGGCTGCAGGGAACAAACAGAGAAAATAGAATATAGATGATGGTAAGAAGCTTAAATGATATTATATGATGAGATTCTTGTGGTTTTGGGGGGGGGGGGGGGGGATTAGTGTGCGTGTCCGCTGAGAAGAGGACAACAGCAGGCAGAGGGAGGATTAAGAGAGCAGTCAGCGATATCATGGAGTCACAGGAGGAGTCCTGCTTCACTGTCTGAGGGTTTATTAGAGTTTAAGAGGCTGTAATTCATCAGAGGAAGTCATGAGACTTTATTAATCACTAAATGCTGAATGTTAGGGCGCCCTCCCACTGTTCCTCCGTCCCGTTCCCCGTGCTTTAGGGTCCTTGTCCCCCCCTCCAGGCCCGTTTGTACTCACACTACCTGGGCCTCGGAGAATGCTTCTTGCTGTCCATACGTCATCACGCCGTAACACGTCACACGCATTGATGACGTCATGGCGATGCGTGGCTTTGTTTCCAGATCTTTCCGTAGACCTCGGAGTTTTTGTGCGTCTTGTCGACTGTTTTTGAATCTTTTCATCGACCAAATCTGCAGTAAACACTCCACCTCCGCATCACACCAACGTGAACCTTTCACCGCCATTGTTTGAAATGTCCGCGCATGGTCCCTCCTTCTTTTTTCTACGTCCCAACAGGCGCACAGGAAATGACCTCAGAACCGCCGTAGGCCTCGTGCTCGTACACGTGCGCACGCTCGTGCTCGTACACGTGCAAACGTGCTTTACTAAAGCCCACCTCTCCCAAACGGGCCGTGGACGGCAAGCGTGCCGCTCCTAGACGTGGTACGGTTGCACTCACACTGGTCAAAGGAACCAGGCTTTACCCGAAAAACCTGTTTTGGCGCGGTGCCGAAGGACAGTGTGAGAGCGCACTAAGGCATGAATAAGTGGAGGTTCTCAGTTTCAGCAGAAGTGCGTCAGTCACCTGCGTTTATACGTTTTAATGAAGCATTATTAAAGTAATCCATTACTTTTGCAGATGTAAATGTTAATGGATCTGTAAATGGATTATGGTCAAACGTGTGTGCTGCTGGAGGAGGATTCTCCACAACCTGGCAACCCAAAAGTGACGTTCTGAGCCTTTCTATCAGGATTTTAAACACATGGACTTTTTACATATTTGAGAAACTTTGCTGGAGTCCAGAGAGGAGATTTAAAAAACCTGTGATGTCACAAAGTGTCTGAGCGGAGCGGGGTCTTGTGGGCGGGGCCAGACGGATCCAGGTTTCACTCTGACCGAACTACAACTCCCACAGTCCCACACACACCGTGACCTCGTGACCTCAGCCGCCTTTTATCAGAAACAGAATGAAACTCTGAGGATGAAACGCAGCGGAAAGCTTCAATATTCACCAGAATAAAAGCATTAAACACCTGATGAGTCCTGGTTAAGTGTGTGTGCGGCGCTCAGCCTCACTAAACCACACACACAACCACGGGTGGAGCTCGTAAATCACGCCGTATTTGTGTCGTATGTTCAGCTCCATTAATATTTCTCCAGGGGACAGCGTGGTTTACTGTGTGCGTGTCGTTACAGCTCTCCATAAATGTCTCCATAGATATGAATTATAGCTGCACGCTGGATACGTTCACTTTAATTGGACCTTTGTTTTAAAGCTCAGTGCACACACACACACACACACACACACACACACACACACACACACACACACACACACACACACACACACACACACACACACACACACACACACACACACACACACACACACACACACACACACACACACACACACACACACACACACACACACACACACAACACACACACAGATGCTGCAGAGTCTCTGTTCATATGAAGTGTGCGCTTTGACCACCAGGTGTCGCTGCAGCCACAGGAGTCGCTCCTCAGGGTGAAGTCACCATTTTGTTTTTCCAAAGTATTTTTATTTTAATTTGATTTCAAAACATTTAAACTTCATCCAGAAGATTCATGTCAAAGATCTTAGAAAAAAGAATCAAACCAAAATGATGAGAAGTTTGAGCACACACACACGCACACGCACAGCCACGCACACACACACACACACACATACGCACGCACACACACACACACACACACACACACACACACACACACACACACACACACACACACACAGGCCTCCTCTTCACCACGGCTGAACTTCTTTATCGGAGACAAACTTCCCGTGCGGCGCCGTGGCTCCGGGCGGCAGCAGGGCCAGGTACACCGGGGTGATGGCGCCCTCCTCTGGCGACTTCGGGGCCTTGTCCCCGGCCATGTCAGTGCGCACCCAGCCGGGGCAACAGGCGTTCAGCAAGATCTGGACACGACAACACATACACGTGAGCAGCGAGGCATCACTGGAGACTAAACCACAGGACGGACTTAAACACTTTAATGTGTGACTCCCAGCCCCTGTAAGGACCCCGCTCCTGGTGCCTCACCCCGTCATTGGGCCTCTCCTTGGACAGACGGCGAGCCTGGATCATGGACAGGGTCTGAACACACACAGACAGGAAACATTAGAGCGACCCATGAGGGGTTTGATCTGCAGACCGGTGCTTGGTCTCCACGGTGTCGGGTCGTACCGTCAGTCCCGTCTTGGACATGCCGTACGCCGTGTCGGGCCAGCCGCCCTTCTGGTGCTGGCCGTTCTTGGCCTCGTCCACGAACTGCTGCATGAGTCCCACCAGCTCCTCCTCCGTGATGTCCTCGCTGCGGAAACGCTGCTGCAGGGCGGCGCTGCACTTGTTCAGAGTGCGGGAGCCGACGAAGCTGGAGACGTTCACCACGCGACCTAAAACACACCACACGCACATGGGTTAGTGAATGGGGCCCACGGGGACCAGGCCCAGGGGTCCATGAGGTCAGGGGACCATGAGGTCAGGGGTCCGTGAAGTCAGGGGGCCCTCACTCGTAAAATGTTGTTAAAAAATGATCACAAAGAAGAAAAGATGCAAAATGGCTAAAAATAGATGCAAAACCAGCACAAAAAGATGCAAAATGACTAAAAATAGATGCAAAACCGACACAAAAAGATGCAAAATGACTAAAAATAGATGCAAAACTACCAAAAAAGATGCAAAATGACTAAAAATAGATGCAAAACCAGCACAAAAAGATGCAAAATGACTAAAAATAGATGCAAAACCGACACAAAAAGATGCAAAATGACTAAAAATAGATGCAAAACTACCAAAAAAGATGCAAAATGACTAAAAATAGATGCAAAACCAGCACAAAAAGATGCAAAATGACTAAAAATAGATGCAAAACCAGCACAAAAAGATGCAAAAGGACTAAAAATAGATGCAAAACTACGTGCTCGTCGACAGCAGACCTGCTCCACCTCTGTGTCCTTTACCTCCAGCTCTGATGAGCGGCAGGAAGTGAGTCAACATGTCTCTGGTGGCGAAGAAGTTGGTCTTGAGGGTGACCTCCGCCTGGACGGCAAACGGAGCCGTGTCCGCCACTGGAGAGAGAGGGGGAGAGAGGGAGAGAGAGAGAGAGAGAGGGAGAGAGAGAGAGAGAGAGAGAGAGAGAACATTAATGAAACATCAAATCGAACGCCACGCCACTTCGAGGGCGTTGGAGTTAAAGTACGACACGCCCGACTGGCTTCACGTCACGGCTCAACTCCTACTTTTGAACGCTATCCCGGCGTTGTTGACGAGGACGTCCACTCCTCCGTACTTGTCTTTAAAGTACGCGGCGGCGGTGGTGATGCTGTTCAGGTCGTTGATGTCCAGCTGGTGAAACATGGCCTTCAGTCCGTCCGCGCCGAGAGACTTCACCGCTTCCTGTCCGCGCCCGCTGCAACAAGAGCACAGACGTTTAAATAACACCGCGGAGGAGCCGCTCTGTGACACGTGTTACTCAGGTGTGTGAGCAGCGCGGCGCCCTACATGTCTCTGGCGGTGAGGTAGACGTCTCCTTGGTACTGCGTGCAGAGCGCTCGGACGATGGCCAACCCGATGCCCTTGTTACTGCCCGTTACCACGGCAACCTTGACTGACGACATGTCTGTGAACAGAGACGTAAAGTTCATATTTAATAAAGCTTTTTTAATCATCAGCAGCAGAAAAACACGTTAAACTCACTCAGCTGTCGATCCTGAGTCAGTTATGAACAGGATTTACATTTAAATGATCTGTAATAAGAGGAATTAAGGGCGCACTCCCACTGTCCCACCGCACCGCGCCAAAACAGGTGTTACATGTCAAGCCTAGTGCCTTTGACCAGTGTGAGTGCAACCGTACCGCGTCTAGGAGCGGCACGCTTGCCGTCCACGGCCCGTTTGAGAGAGGTGGGCTTTAGTAAAGCACGTTTGCACGTGTACGAGCACGAGCGTGCGCACGTGTACGAGCACGAGGCCTACGGCGGTTCTGAGGTCATTTCCTGTGCTCCTGTTGGGACGTAGAAAAAAGAAGGAGGGACCATGCGCGGACATTTCAAACAATGGCGGTGAAAGGTTCACGTTGGTGTGATGCGGAGGTGGAGTGTTTACTGCAGATTTGGTCGATGAAAAGATTAAAAAACAGTCGACAAGACGCACAAAAACTCCGAGGTCTACGGAAAGATCTGGAAACAAAGCCACGCATCGCCATGACGTCATCAATGCGTGTGACGTGTTACGGCGTGATGACGTATAGGCAGCAAGAAGCATTCTCCGAGGCCCAGGTAGTGTGAGGACAAACGGGCCTGGAGGGGGGGACAAGGACCCTAAAGCACGGGGCACGGGACGGAGGCACAGTGGGAGGGCGCCCTGAGACACAGAGCTGCTACGTTTAGTGTCCGACAGTTAAATTAATCTCTAATCTGGTTTCCATGATGCTTTAATTCGTCTGTGTGACGTCTAAGTGACTCTGATGTTGCTGTTTCTCTGCTGCTCTGTGACACTGAAGTCACATTTAAGGACGTTTAACCACATTTATCACAATTTAGAGACAAACTGATCCGTTCATGGAGGAAATGATCCACAGATTAATAAAGAACAAGAAAGAAAGATCCTTTATAACTCATTTAAAGCGACTCAATTTGACTTTATAATAAAACTCAAGCAGCACTCGTGTCACACACTTAAACAAACACTGGAGCTGCAGGAGATGAACTCAACCCTGAGAAAGATGAACATTTGCAGAGTCATGGTGACTTTTTCAGAGAGAACTGTTCTTTACATTGTTTATTAATTAATCTGTAATAAAGATTGTGTCAAGTTAATACAGAACGAGCTCTGAGCCTGAAACCGACTCTTTTGTCTCATATAAAGACGTTTAAAGTGTTTTATATTAATGTGACGCGGCAGAATCAGACCTGAGGAGCCGACTGAGACTGGCACAAGATGATTTTCAGGTTTGGGAGGAGATTAGAAAAGTGATAAAACACAGATTAACAAAGAACAAGAAAGAAAGATCATTTATAACTCATTTAAAGCGACTTTAGAATAAAACTCAAGCAGCACTCGAGTCACACACTAAACAAACCCTGGAGCTGCAGGAGATGAACTCAACCCTGAGATCAGCCGAGATTCAAACAGATGAACATTTGCAGAGTCATGGTGACTTTTTCAGAGAGAACTGTTCTTTACACTGTTTATTAATTAATCTGTAATAACTGGAGTTAATGAAGAACGAGCTCTGAGCCTGAAACCGACTCTTTTGTCTCATATAAAGACGTTTAAAGTGTTTTATATTAATGTGACGCGGCAGAATCAGACCCGAGGAGCCGACTGAGACTGGCACAAGATGATTTTCAGGTTTGGGAGGAGATTAGAAAAGTGATAAAACACAGATTAACAAAGAACAAGAAAGAAAGAAAGATCATTTATAACTCATTTAAAGCGACTTCATGCGTCTTTCTCAAGCAGCACTCGTGTCACACACTTAAACAAACTCTGGAGCTGCAGGAGAATAAACTCAACCCTGTGAAAGATGAACATTTGCAGAGTCATGGTGACTTTTTCAGGGAGAACTGTTCTTTACACTGTTTATTAATTAATGTGTAATAACTGGAGTTAATACAGAACGAGCTCTGAGCCTGAAACCGACTCTTTTGTCTCATATAAAGACGTTTAAAGTGTTTTAATATTATTTTATATCGTTGCAGAATCAGACCCGAGGAGCCGACTGAGACTGGCATGAGATGATTTTCAGGTTTGGGAGGAGATTAGAAAAGTGATAAAACGCAGATTAACAAAGAACAAGAAAGAAAGATCCTTTATAACTCATTAAAAGTAACTTCATGCGTCTTTCTCAAGCAGCACTCGTGTCACACACTTAAACAAACTCTGGAGCTGCAGGAGAATGAACCCAACCCTGTGAAAGATGAACATTTGCAGAGTCATGGTGACTTTTTCAGGGAGAACTGTTCTTTACATTGTTTATGAATTAATGTGTAAAAACTGGAGTAAATACAGAACGAGCTCTGAGCCTGAAACCGACTCTTTTGTCTCATATAAAGACGTTTAAAGTGTTTTAATATTATTTTATATCGTTGCAGAATCAGACCTGAGGAGGCGGCTGAGACTGGCACAAGATGATTTTCAGGTTTGGGAGGAGATTAGAAAAGTGATAAAACGTGCTGAGTCATGCTGACGATGACTGAGGGAACTGTTCTTTTATTCTGTCACGAGTCGACAAAAAATTATCTGCAACATTTTGAGAATCGATTAATCAGTAAAGTGACGTTTTCTGCAGAAACGTCAGAAAATGATGTTTAGTTTCCTGCTTTTCTCTTTTAAATCACGTTAAACTGAAAATCTTTGTGTTTTTATGACAAAATAATTCATTTTAAACACTTTGGACTTTGGGAAAATCTGTTTTTCACTCTTTTCTGAAGGAAATGATGAAAATAACGAGCAGATAACATGAAAAACTGTCAGTTTGCAGCTTAGAAACCAATGAAATCATAAAACAACATTAAAAATGGGAACTTTTCATGCACAAAACTTTGCATATGTACATATTTGAACTTTACTTGTTTCATATTGTTGTTGTTTTTCTGTATTTTGCTCTTTTCCTGCAGGTTTCTGACTTTTGCAGTTTCTTTATTTTCTCTTTCTGTGTTTAAAGTTTTTAATATTTTCATTTAATCCCGATTCTGATGAAAAACAACAGTTTTCTATAAATCAAACAAACTTCAACAGCTTCAGAGAGAAAAGACACAAAACACGTGGAACAATAGAAAGTGCTGAGTCATGCGTCCGCGCGACCTTTACTCTACATAACACATACATAATAAACTCTTATAACATGAAAACTGATTTTTTGAACATGCAACTAACCTTTTATTAGTGTCATATGAGCTGATATATGATTTCACACACACACACACACACACACACACACACACACACACACACAGAACCTTCCGCCTCATGTGTGTTGCGTAACGCTGACTGGCTCCTGTTTCTCTTTTAACCCGTTTTCACAAAGATGCAGAGACTAAAACGGTGTTTTCGTGTTTGCATGTTGCTGAGTGTGTGTTGGTGATGTGAGAACAGGAGCTTCCTCACCTGCAGAGAGTCTGTGGAGCTGCAGAGAGTCTGTGGAGCTGTAGAGAGTCTGTGGAGAGTCTGTGGAGCTGCAGAGAGTCTGCAGAGAGTCTGTGGAGCTGCAGAGAGTCTGTGGAGCTGCAGAGAGTCTGTGGAGCTGCAGAGAGTCTGTGGAGAGTCTGTGGAGAGTCTGTGGAGAGTCTGTGGAGCTGCAGAGAGTCTGTGGAGCTGTGGAGAGTCTGCGGAGAGTCTGTGGAGACGCGGAGCTGCTGCACTAGACTGGGCGGACGACTGCGGCTCTACTGCGCAGGGTCAGTGCGCATACCCGGAAAAACAAACAGAGAGCCGAGCGTGGGTTTGACCCGTGCAGCACGACACGAGCAGTAGCGAGATATGAAGCAGATGAGAGTGAAATCATATTTATTATATCATATTTTATATGTTTAATATTGTGTTTAACTACAACAACAAAGATCCACTCCACAGCGAAGGCGGAAACACACATAAACATATAATAACAATCATAATAACAACAATAATAATCATAATATTAAAGAAGACACAGTGAAAATCAATAAAGATGAAAAGGTAAAAGAGCACAAAGGCTTCAGGTAAGAGACAGTTTCTATATTTTATATTAGTGTATCTCTGTGTGCTCTGGTTTTATTTATCTGTAATATCATTTATTTACACTTTAATGTCATAAAACTTATTTATTTTATAGCAATTACTTTAATCCATGTGAAGTTGTTGTTCACATGAAGATACATAACTATATATATTAGTGATCTGTGTTTTTAGGTGCATCTGTATCGGTCTATATCTGTATTTTCTGACATTTTAGCATGAAAAATGTTTTTTTTTGACCATAAAAAGTTGGTGATTATATTTTTCTGTCAAATCTATTATGAGACGAGACCTTTCATTTGTAGGAAACTGTCACCAAACATAACTGTGGTTGTTTAAAGCACAGTAACATTTAATTTACTGTGATGAAAAAGTGCAATCATCATTTTACTGAATTAACTGTTTTTACTGTATCAGAATAAGAAGTTTACCGCAGCAGGAAAAGACTGAAAATGCACCTTTAAATGTTGGAAAGTGCTTTGATTTGACTTTTGAAAAGGTGCAGGAACCCTTTGAGTGTGTTTATAGTTATGATGTTGATTTATTAATTATCTTATTAGTGTGTGAGCTCGTTACCTCGTTACTTCAGCATCAGGATTGTTCTCTGTCTGGAGCTTTGCACGTTAACAACATGAAATACGTTGATGCCTCTCCTGTGTTTGACTGTGCACACGTCTGTTTCCTGTTCCCCTGATTCATACCCATGCATTTGTACTGTGTGTGTGTGTGTGTGTGTGTGTGTGTGTGTGTGTGTGTGTGTGTGTGTGTGTGTGTGTGTGTGTGTGTGTGTGTGTGTGTGTGTGTGTGTGTGTGTGTGTGTGTGTGTGTGGATGGTGTCACAGGTGCAGGTGAGGTCATGACGGGTCGCTGCTGTCGGGCCGGACGAGCCGCGAGGAAGAGGAGGCAGAGACGAACGGGCGCCGTCCAGTCAGGTATGAACTGATCTACTGCTGCGTGTGTCGTTGTTTGAGACACGTGTCTGTTGTCTCCTCTAAGTGTGTGTGTGTGTGTGTGTGTGTCTGTGCTTGTGTGTCTGTTTGTGTATGTGCGTGTCTGGTTGTGTGTGTGTGTGTCTGTTTGTGTATGTGCGTGTCTGGTTGTGTGTGTGTGTGTGTGTGTGTGTGTCCTCAGTGTCTCTGTGTCACCAGCTGCAGTACGTGAGGCTGATGACGTTCCTTCACCAGCGAGGATTCAGCTCCACGCCGCTGCAGCCCGCCCTCTTCACCGGTACGACTCACACACTCGACAACACACTAAAAAACAATAACAGGCGTCATCGTCCAGGTCCAACGACACGTGCACGGACTTTATCAGACTTCCTGTTTAGATGAACGTTCAGCAGCTTCAGTTGTGACACGATCGACAGACAGAAACACTTTCAGCTCCTGTGATGAAAAAACAACCAGATCAACTCTTCACTGCCTTTATTACAGTTTGTTGTTTGTTGTTTGTGTGCTGCACAAAGTGCCCGACCCTCACGGGTTTAAAACACCATCACATCAAACATTACATTGAAAATACAGATTATTATGCGGCTCCATCTTTGATAAAATATTCCTTCTTCTCTCTCTTTACCAAGAAACTTTGCTACTAAAAGGTTCCCTATTTAAAGCCCAACTCCAGTTTCTCATATGCATCTAAACAAAAGAAAAGAGGATTAATGGAAGATTCATCCAGTCATCATCATCATCATCATCATCATCATCATCATCATCGTCATCGTGTGATAACGCAGAGTGTGTGTGTGTGTTGCTTCTCGTTGTTCAGACACAGGAAGAGGACTGCAGGCTCTGAAAACCATCAAGGTAAAACATTTCTTTAGCTCCCGATCACTTCGGCTTTTGTCACAGGAAAACAAATGTGCACGTCAGGGGTGCAGGTGCAGTGTGCACGTCAGGTGTGCAGGTGTAGTGTGCACGTCAGGGGTGCAGGTGTAGTGTGCACGTCAGGTGTGCAGGTGTAGTGTGCACGTCAGGTGTGCAGGTGTATCGTGCACGTCAGGTGTGCAGGTGTAGTGTGCACGTCAGGTGTGCAGGTGTAGTGTGCAGGTGTAGTGTGCACGTCAGGTGTGCAGGTGTAGTGTGCACGTCAGGTGTAGTGTGCACGTCAGGTGTGCAGGTGTAGTGTGCACGTCAGGTGTAGTGTGCACGTCAGGTGTGCAGGTGTAGTGTGCACGTCAGGTGTGCAGGTGTAGTGTGTAGTCTCCCTCTGCTTCTCTCCGTCACCGCGGAGACGCAGGATATATTTTATGTATTTATTTTTGCGTTGTCGTGGAAACAGGGCCTTAATATATCAGCTGCTCTCTGATCGTTGATATAGTTAAAATGATTCTCCCTGATCACATGTTCTTACTTTTTATAACAGATTTTATGGATTCATGTATTTTATCACACCTCCACATCAGGCTTTGAGTCCCATTTATTTATTTATTTTTAAAACCAGGTTCCAGAGTTTTTAAACACTGTTATTGTTCTGCTGACTCATGCTCTCGTTGATTGACAGACGAGCGATCAGCCTTTGTTAAAACTGTGACTCTTTAAAAGTGTGACTCTTTAAAACTGTGACTCTTTAAAAGTGTGACTGTTTTTTTAAACTGTGACTCTTTAAAACTGTGACTTGTCTCCGTCAGCCCGGGGAGCTGCTGCTCTCCCTGCCAGAGTCCTGTCTCCTCACCACCTCCGCGGTTCTGGACAGCTACCTGGGCCCCTTCATCAAGAGGTGAACCCTTTTTTAACCAAGACACTCAGAGGGCCGCTCCAGAGCCGGGTCCTGTGCCGGGACTCTTTGCTGGTCCTGAAAATGCGTTCGATAATCAAACAACATCTCCATCAACTGTGTTCAGTACAAACACAAGTGGGGGTTTGAACCTCTGGGGAAACCTCGTGTACAGGGACGTAACGGAGCTGTGGAAAACCAACAGGCTCTGAGACGGTTCGCACGTTGACCCAACGGTGAACCAGCACCAGAACCAGGTCTGGGCTGGTCCAAAAGTCATAATAGGGATCAGTATGTGTTCATACACACGAGGGAAAGTGTTGAAAGTGTCCGAGTCTGGACAGAAAACTGTAAAGTGCAGTAACAACCTCTATAAAGTGTGTTTTCACTGAAGGTCGTTGTAATTAAACAGTAAAGAGGTAAAAAGAGCGAGGATCATGTGAGACGTTTAACCTCGGAGCATCAGACCGTGTGTGACCTCTGAACTCTCCGCTCTCTGCAGCTGGAAGCCCCGCCTCTCTCCCCTGGTGGCGCTCTGCGTCTTCCTGGTGTGTGAGCGGCACCGAGGCGAGGCCTCCGATTGGTTCCCCTACATCGACGTGCTGCCCACCACCTACACCTGCCCCGCCTACTTCACCGACGAGGTCGTGGCCGTTCTGCCGAGCGGGCTGCGTCGGCGAGCGTTAGAGCAGAGGGAGGGGGTCCGAGAGATCCACTCCCTCAACGGAAACTTCCTCAGGTGCCTGTGTGTGTGTGCGTGCGTGCGTGTGTGTGTGCGTGTGTGTGTGAAAAAAAACGTGACTGAACGGTGACGTGATCACCATAAATCCTCAAAAGTCATAAATCCAAATCATTAATTTCCTTTAAAATCAATAATGCTGATTCATCCTGATCCAGATCCCTGCAGCCGGTGCTGAGTCGCCCTGTGGAGGAGGTGCTGACGTACGAAGCCCTGAGGTGTGCGCACACACACACACACATATAGAAACACAGACACGTAGGAACACACACACCCACACACACACACACACACACACACACACACACGTATGAACACACACACTCGTAGGAACACACACACGTATGAACACACACACGTACAAGTATGAACACACGCACGTAGGAACACACACACATGTGGGAACACACACAAACACACACACACACGTAGGAACACACACACTCGTAGGAACACACACACGTAGGAACACACACAAACACACACACACACACACGTAGGAACACACACACACGTGTTGTTCTTAAGTTGTTGTTGTTGTTGTTGTTGTTGTTGCCGTCGTCCTGCAGGTGGGCGTGGTGTAGTGTCAACACACGCTCCGTCTTCATGTCCCAGCCGCCCACTAGCTTCCTGTCTGGACAGGATGTTTATGCTTTAGCGCCCTTTCTGGACCTTCTCAACCACCGTCCTGACGTGCAGGTAAACCTCCGACTCACGTCACAGAGCGCGTGAGGCCGCCACCGCCACCGCCGCCGACTCATCTAAAATCTGTTCTTCAGGTCAAAGCTAGTTTCAACGACGTGACGAGACGTTATGAAATCAGGAGCGTTTCCGGGACCCTCCGCTACCAGCAGGCCTTCATTAACTACGGCTGCCATGACAACCAGCGCCTGATGCTGGAGTACGGCTTCATCGCCGCCTGTAACCCCAACAGTGTCGTCTACGTGGACGAAGGTGAGGAATCCTCTGAAGCAGCTCTGTGTTTACTGTATGCTGTAAACTCTCAATCAGAGTTAAACGGTTCCACGAAGCTCACGTTAGGGCGCCCTCCCACTGTGCCTCCGTCCCGTGCCCCAGCACGTGTTACGGCTAAAGTCTGGTTCCTTTGACCAGTGTGAGTGCAACCGTACCACGTCTAGGAGCGGCACGCTTGCCGTCCACGGCCCGTTTGGGAGAGGTGGGCTTTAGTAAAGCACGTTTGCACGTGTACGAGCAGGAGCGTGCGCACGTGTACGAGCACGAGGCCTACGGCGGTTCTGAGGTCATTTCCTGTGCGCCTGTTGGGACGTAGAAAAAAGAAGGAGGGACCATGCACGGACATTTCAAACAATGGCGGTGAAAGGTTCACGTTGGTGTGATGCGGAGGTGGAGTGTTTACTGCAGATTTGGTCGATGAAAAGATTCAAAAACAGTCGACAAGACGCACAAAAACTCCGAGGTCTACGGAAAGATCTGGAAACAAAGCCACGCATCGCCATGACGTCATCAATGCGTGTGACGTGTTACGGCGTGATGACGTATAGGCAGCAAGAAGCATTCTCCGAGGCCCAGGTAGTGTGAGTACAAACGGGCCTGGAGGGGGGGACAAGGACCCTAAAGCACGGGGCACGGGACGGAGGCACAGTGGGAGGGCGCCCTGAGTCTGAGCTGAGAGCCTGCTAACTCTCTAATGCAGCTCCAGAGTTCATGACTGGTGTGTTTCAGATTTCCTCGCTGACGTTTTAAAAGGAGACCGGAGTTTGGATCAGAAGATGAAGTTTCTCCGAGAGAACGAGTTCCTCCAGTAAGATGTTCCCACTGTTATTGTTCTTTTGTTCCTTTTGTTTATTTTGTTTCTCTTGTTTATTGTTTAGTTTGTCTATAAAGTGCGATGTGACTCAGGTCAAGTCAAATATCGAGTGTTTCTGAAGAGAAAAGACAACGTGTTCGTAAAGACACACAATCGCAAAGATTCAGAACAAAAACAACACAAAAATATAAAAATAACACTAAATGAAATGAACAGTTAACTCATAAACGTATGATTTTGATTTCCTCAGATTCAAAGTCTTTACATAAAACATTAAAAAGCAAAGTCCTTAAACAGAACAGGAAGTAAAAAAACAGCTCAAATAAAAAAAGACAAGTGTAAAAACACAATAATAAAAGTTCACCGTGCTCTGATCGCAGCCTGTTCTCCTCCTGTCCCTCAGGAACCTCAGTGTGTCCAGTGACGGCCCCGGCTGGAGACTGATGACGGCTCTGAGGCTGTTATCTCTGCCACAGACACTGTAGTAAGACACACACACACACACACACACGAGCACACACACACACACACACGCACACACGCACACACACGCACACACGCACACACGCACACACACACAGAGACACGCACGCATGCACGCACACACACACACACAAGCACACACACACACACACAAGCACACAGAGACACACACACAAGCATGCACACAGACAGACACGCACGCACGCACACACACAGACAGACACGCACGCACACACACACACACACACACACACACACACACACACACACACACACAGTTTTTACTTATTAACACTTATGATCAGCAGAGTTCTGTAACGTGGGTTCGTTCAGACGGCTGTTTGGTAGAAAGGGACTGTTGAGTATGTAAACTCTTGTCCATTACATTCATGTGTTGTCTTCATTGTTGTAAACTTAGTTTGTTGTAAATAGTTTGTTTGCTGTCGTGTGTTTCAGTCACCACTGGAGGGCGGTGTTGCTCGGTCAGCCGGTGAGTGAGGAGAGAGAGGAGTGGAGCGTCCGGACGGCCAGGACTCTCTGTCAGACACTGCTGCGACACACACGCGCAGCTCTGGACCAGGTGTGTGTCATTAACGTGGACGTCTGTTCACTGGAGTCATACGTCAGCACAGCGGCCATCTTGCTCAGGGGAGCTGCACCTCCTCACGCACGTGTGTCTCTGGGGGCGGCAGGAGCAAGATGGCGCCGGCTCAGACACACCTGGATGATGCATCTCCGTGTTTACATCTGTGTGTGTGTGTCTGTGTCTTTGTGTGTGTGTGTGTGTGTGTGTGTGTGTGTGTGTGTGTGTGTGTGTGTGTGTGTGTGTGTGTGTGTGTGTGTGTGTGTGTGTGTGTGTGTGTGTGTGTGTGTGTGTGTGTGTGTGTGTGTGTGCGCAGATCTCCCTCCTCCTCCAGCTGTGTGACCGGCCAATCAGGGAGCAGCTGGATGTGATCAAGTCACTGCGACAGGAGGAGAGTTGCATCCTGGGAAGCTGCCTGGAGGCGCTGGGGGACACGCCGTCGGGACAACCAGACCAACCGCTGTTGTCGTGCCAACCAGATGTTGACGCTGCGAGCTGACGTCTGATTGGTTCTCGCTACAGAGACTGAAGGTTATCGGCTTACCTGGGGACGCTGGACTCTCTCTGTGTTCCTGTCTCTGACTGAGGACGTCCTGTAACCAGAGTCGCAGGTTTGATTCCAGAGCGTCTGACCTGTCACCACCGCCGTCAGCTGAGCGGAGCACAGGTCAACGACGCAGACTGCACAGGGCGCCGGACTGCACAGGGCACCAGACTGTACACGGCGCCGGACTGCGACCAAACGCTCTGATTTTGGACCAAAATCTATGAGCGTGCGACTGAATTTGCCGTCTGGTGGCGCTTGTGTCACAGTGCTTCTTATCTGGCTCTGTGGAGCAGTGTCTGGGTGTTGACAGGCGTGGGGCGGGGCCCTTTTATTTATATTTTTTAAGATTTAATTCTTTTACCTTTTTTATGCCTTTATTGTAGAGGACAGCTTGAAGAATGACAGGAAACAGGAGTGAGAGAGGGGGGAGGGGACATGCATCAAAGGACCGCAGGTGGGAATCAAACCCGGGTCACTGCATCAAGGACTTTAACCACTGAGCCACCAGGCGCCCGGGCGGGGCCCTTTTAGACGGCGAGAGTCGTGTCGGCACAGCTCCTGCCTGGACCTGAACGTGGATCAAACCAAAGACGTGGGGAGTTTCTAACGTGCGGAGGGAGCAGGCTGCAGCGGTCACCACCTTCAGCCCCGTTGAGATCGTGCAGGAGTACAAATACTCCAGGACTGTCTTCAATAACGTGCTGAGCTGTGTGATGAAACGGTGCGGAGTGCACAGTCGTGGGGTTCCAGGTTTGAATCCCAGCCGGGCCCTTCTGTGTGGAGTGATGCTCTCAGTGGTCGCGTCTCGGTCTCGTGGACTCAGTATCGTGTGTCGTCTCGTGAGCTGAGGGTCCTTATTCTGAATGTATGGTGTATTTTTTTAATATTGTATTCAATCCTGTCATGATGATGCTGCCGATGTTTACCTTCTATGATGCATCTTCAATAAAATGTGGTAATTTCTGATTTTACCGCGTGCGCCCCCTAAAACTTTCTGTTGGGGGCCACAGGGCTCCTGTGAAACTTCCTGTCACACACGTTACAGTTCCTGTTCATCGCTCACGAGGTTTGTTCCAAGACAAGAACACAACGTCACCTGAATTCCAGCTTTTATTTTGTAATTCGGATGAAAAGGAAAAGAATGACAGTCATGATTTACATATTCAGTCCTGTTGTTCAGGAGCAAACAGATTCTTCCTGCAGCTTTGAGTCCAGACCGCCAGCGGACGCCGTAATGAGCTCCACGTCTCCGTCTCCTAAAAACACAAACGGTCACTTTCTCGTTACCAAAGCTGCAGAAGGAGAGTGGCTCCTGTGGACTGGAGGTGACTGGTGTGTCGTCTTACATCCCGGTCCAGTGTTGTGGGTTCAGAGTTGAACGACGGCCTTTTTATTCTGGTGACGCTGGACGGTCTCCATGGTAACCGTGGCTTCATAGAGAGGGACCGCCTCCTCGGGCTGCGGTCTGAAGAGACGGACAGCAAACATCACATTTAAGGTTTTAAGTTAAGTTACTTACACTCTAAATAAAACATGGAGACAGTTTTAATCTGTGACAACTATTAAAGAGAGATGCTAACAGCCAGACGTGGCTAACAGTGATTAGCTCGGGGCAGCACGGTGAAGGCATTCAAAGGTCTTTTTTTAACCACTAATGCTGCTGAAAATAACAGCAAACCTCTGCAGCAGCATGAGAAGAGTCCCTACACACACAACAAAGCACCAATGGGCTCCTTCCACTGTAATGGACTTTACTATGAGAGGAGCTGGTACAGGGGCCAGTAGGTAAGTCTTTAAGGGCGCCATCCCACTGTGCCTCCGTCCCGTGCCCCGTGCTTTAGGGTCCTTGTCCCCCCCTCCAGGCCCGTTTGTACTCACACTACCTGGGCCTCGGAGAATGCTTCTTGCTGCCTATACGTCATCACGCCGTAACACGTCACACGCATTGATGACGTCATGGCGATGCGTGGCTTTGTTTCCAGATCTTTCCGTAGACCTCGGAGTTTTTGTGCGTCTTGTCGACTGTTTTTGAATCTTTTCATCGACCAAATCTGCAGTAAACACTCCACCTCCGCATCACACCAACGTGAACCTTTCACCGCCATTGTTTGAAATGTCCGCGCATGGTCCCTCCTTCTTTTTTCTACGTCCCAACAGGCGCACAGGAAATGACCTCAGAACCGCCGTAGGCCTCGTGCTCGTACACGTGCGCTCGCTCGTGCTCGTACACGTGCAAACGTGCTTTACTAAAGCCCACCTCTCTCAAACGGGCCGTGGACGGCAAGCGTGCCGCTCCTAGACGTGGTACGGTTGCACTCACACTGGTCAAAGGAACCAGACTTTAGCCATGAAACCTGTTTGGGCACGGGACGGAGGAACAGTGGGAGGGCGCCCTAAAACACTCTTTTAATAAACTCTGGCGTCACTAAATACGCTGTTGATGCTCACTGAGTGGGGATTTGTTAGTTTGCACAGTTAAACTTCTTGACTGCATTATTTCCCTGTTTCCTACACTTTTATTGTGAAGGTCAGTTTCCTGATGGGAGGAGTTAATCGCAGGTGAGCAGGGGGCGGGGCTTAGAGAACAATGGGTGGAAATGTTTGTCTGGGTCTTCTGTGGGTAGTGAGAGGAGCTGAGGAGGGTGTTTTGCCTGGGAACCAGCGGATTAAAGCTTTTTAATGGCGTTTCCGTCACCGTGGAGAAGAACACCTGTGGGGACCATCACGACTCTGAGCTCTGGGGAGTGTTCCTGATCCAGAGGCTGCACCTGGTGAGTCGTCTTTCCCTCTTCACAATGCAGTGCTGGAGTTTGTGTGTTTGTTTCTGCTTGGGGAGGTTTGAACTTTCGATTTTTTGGTTTTTCATAGGACTGTGAGAGAACAGCAGAAGTAGAATATTCTAGACTTGAGTGAACATGATGATTTTTGAACATATGATAAGATGTTTAAAGCAGAAGAACCTCATTTATTTACTTAACTAGAGTGAATAAGAATTCAGTTTACAGTGACTCACAAACTCAATAATAAACAAAAGTAATAATGAACCTTCAGGATTGAGGTGATTGTTATTGTTGCTGCTTTGTTTTGTGTGTGTAGGGACTCTTCTCCTGCTGCTGCAGAGGTTTGCTGTTATTTTCAGCAGCATTAGTGGTTAAAAAAGACCTTTGAATGCCTTCACCGTGCTGCCCCGAGCTAACCACTGTTAGCCACGTCCGGCTGTTAGCGACTCTCCTGGATTTCTACCTTTTAATCGTTGTTACAGATTAAAACTGTCTCCATGATTATTGATGATTAAAGTGCAGAAAAAGACCCTGGAGGAGGAGTTTACACCAGAACTTCACTTTAAGCCCAGAGCCCGGCTCCTGGTGCTCACGGTCCGATCGACTTCACCCTCAAACACCAACACTGATTTAACGTGTGAGTCCGGTGAAATTGGACCATGTGGTGTGTTTCAGTGAGAAAATACTTCAAATAAGGAATCAAGACAGTTTTTCTCATCCTGTCTGATGAAATCTGTTGACTTTTTGGTTTCTCATGTGTGTGAGTGTTTAAACCTGCCGCTTGGACACGAGCACGACCACTGACCTTGTTAAGACGTGATGCAACACCCTTTCAAAATACGATTTCCGAGCCTCGTGTTTCTCTGCAGGGCCGTGTTCCCCGTTGTTTGAACAGATCTGAGTTTTTGTCGCTTGACCTCTTTCTTCTGGATGAAAAAGCGTGTAACTGACCACAGAGCTGATCCTGATCGTTCACATGATCGGAGGTTGTTGTTTTGTTTCAACAGAGCATTTGGACCCGGAAATCTTATTTTGTAACGTCACACTGAACAGCTGGACAGTGAGCTAACGCCGCCTGGAGCCCCTTCAACACGTACGATGTATTTTCCAGTTTTTACAAACTAATCCAAACCTTTTACCATCTGTTATTAACTTCTATTTCACCAAACTGCCACAAACCACGAAGGTTAAACTGGACCACGGGTTCATTTTCACCTGACTTAAACTCCGCCCTCTTGTCCATATATGGTCATGTTTACAAAGACCAAGATGGTTGATGGCAGAAACGCCAAACTTTTAGAAAGCAAAGCGATGAGAACGACGCGTCCATTGTGCTTTAAAGGAACCTTTAAACAGGGAGCATCAAAGCAAACTTAACACACTTAAAATTAATTAAGTCTGTGTCAGCAGATGAGCGCCTTGTTACCTGAGTACTCCAGTCGACATCTTCTCCACGATGTCCTTCAGAATATCTGACACCAGTCTGTTAAGGAGAGAGTTCATGTTCCCGATGGTGTGCGTGAGGTTTTAGGTCAAACACATGTTAAACACGGCGCTGAGGATACGCAGGTATCGTCCCTGCTGAGCCGAGGACGCCGTCCACACTTCAGGGTTAAGGAACGACATGGAGGCTGATTTTAAGTACAGCAGTCTGCAGTCGGGAGGGTCCAGCTGTAGGAACACGAGGGCGATAAGTAAAACCACAAGGCTTCTTATTTAAACGAGCGAGTCATGAGTGCAGGACGCAGCCGTGACTCACCTGCAGGTCTCTGTGGGACGTCACCCAGTGCCCCCCCACTCCCAGCACGCTGATGATGTCATGCTTGTGTGGGAGGAGCTTCATCTCCTCTGACTCTTCCTCTTGCAGACGCACTACACACACACACACACACACACACACACACACACACACGTCTGAGCGTACGGCGACACATCTGATTTTCCGATCAAACGCGCGTTAGCGGTGTGTGTGTGTGTGTGTGTTTACCTCCAGAGTCGATCACGATATCCACCCCCAGTCCCCCCGTCTCCTCCAGGACCACGGGCAGCAGGTCTGATGATCCGCTATAAACTGGAATCACCTTCACTTCACACACAAACACACACACACACAAACACACACACAGCAACACGAGTCAGTCTGCTGTAAAATGAGTACGTGTGTGTGTGTGTGTGTGTTCGTGGTCGTCTTTGTTGGATGATTTAACTTGTTTCTAAGCTGTGAGTGACTCTCGTGTCCAGTGTCTTGTTGTTTGTCTCTTTTTGAGCCTTTGTTTGTTTGTTTTGTAACAATAAAACAAACAACTTTAAATAAAACAGACTGAAAACTTGTGCAAGTTCTACTTCAAGGACATTTAAAGGATGTTTGACGGGACGCTGTAGTGATTTAATGTATTACCTCAAATCAACGTCTCCATTCCTAAATAAGTCCTCATTGGTGAACGAGGCTACTGCGACTGTGAAGGACTGGAGAAGAAGCCTGCGCTGCACTTTTGTTCCATACGCAAGATCATTCTTATGCCACGACACAGGAGAGGGAACCCTCATCGCCACAAAGAGAATAACAAAGGAAATGCTGCTGTATGTGAAGGCGACGGGTGAGGGGAGGGGTAACCTCTAACTCACCACGCATCCTTCCCACTGCTCCTTTCAGTTTCAGTGGCTGCAAATTCAATGTTCTCCACATGATGGCAGCAGATTTTAGATCAAGAGTCTCCTTTTTACAACATTCACTAAGAATGATTTTACCATTAAACCCCCGCACATGGACACCAGGGAACTTCAGTCATCTGGTTGTTCCCTGAACCGTTACCGCTGTGACCGTAAACACACTGAGTAAAGGAGCGAGCATCAGTCAGTGAGGTTGCATTCACACCAAGTCCTCCCACTCATGTGTAAGTGTGTGCAGGCTGCAGAGGAGGCTAAGAACCAGCAAAATCCTCTTTTGGAGTCACGCTGCGGAGGCCAATCTTGACCCTACTCGCCGCAACGCCTGATTTGGTGTGAATGCAACCTGAGAAAGACAGGTGGAAGAGATCTCACCTACTAAAGGATCCTGAACACCTGAGGAGAACATGAAGAAGAGGAGGAAAAGACAGAAGAAGACGGGACAAAGAAGCAAAGATTAAAACAGGGTGAAAGAGGAACAGAGGAGCAGAAGAGCAGGAAACCAGGGCTCCGTCCGTGAGGATCGGGTTAAACCGTGCTGTTTAGGCCGCGTCCCACCACCGTCCTGTACATACCCACACTGGGCCGGAGCTGCTCCAGGAACGTGTGCTTTTGCGGCGAGTGTGACGTCGTCAAAACCTTTACTCCGTGGTAACAAGCCAGCTGGATGCACATGAGACCGAAGGACTGCGGAGAAGAGAGGGGGAACATCAGGCTGCACTTTGTCATTTTGCCTTCATTAGATAACAACAGCTGTGGCTTCTGTGGTGTTTTTTTTACATACGCTGGCTCCGTCCAGGACCAGCAGTGTGTGTCCGGCTGCCATGCGCGCGTGCGTGTGTAGAGCCGTGTAGGCGCAGAGGCCGTCACGCAGCGCTCCGGCAACACACAGCGAGCTGAGCTTCTCTGGCTTCTGAACTGGAGGACAGAAAACAGAGACGCACACGTACAGCATCTGTGATCGGGTTCACACTTTTCTTTATATCATGAGGATCTCATCTCACAAGTTATTCAAGTGTAATTCTGCCATAAAAATCATCCCATGGTCCCATTTTTCGGGCACTTGCACTCAGAAAAAAAACTGTCTCGATGGCGTATTTGATGTTTAGGCCCTATTGTTATGACCACGGGTCATGAATGAATGAATGAGTGAATGAATGCTTTATTTAACATGTGAAACTAAATTACACTTGAAGCACGAGTCATTTAAACCCTTTGTGTGTTTGTAAAGGAGCAGGAAGAAGCATCAGCTTATTCATTCCTGCCCCTTCTCCCCTTAGGATACACAGGAAGTAAGAAAACCTACAGTACTGTTTGTTTTTAATACGCTCAACAAAACAAACAATAACCCACAAACAAACAATAACCGCTCGTGTAAAACTAAATAAATGACAAGTATAGATAATGTGAGACCCCTGGTGTTCGTCATCCCCCTCTGCTTCTTCCCTGCACCTCGTAAACACCGTCCGTTTGAACCCTGCTCGTGGTCGGGTGTTGGGTTTTTGTTGTGCGTTTGAATGTGAGCATGTAATTAATCCTCCCTGCAAGAGGGGGGTGCAGCTCCTGTGTGGCTGTCTCCTTCTGATTCCTGCAGGTGGTGAGTGTGTGTGAGTCCTGTGTTTCATTTTTGGATAGGTAAGTTCAAATGAGAGAAGTTTTAACTTCCCTGTGTTGGAAATAAATGAGTTTGACTGCAGCTTTGTGTCTTGGTCTCATCTTTGGGTTAAGCTGACAGCACTTTTATGATACGCAGGGTGAAACATAAATTGGGGGCTCGTCCGGAGAAATCCAGGAGGGATGCTAACAGCTGGACGTGGCTAACAGTGGTTAGCTTGGGGCAGTACGGTGAAGGCATTCAAAGGTCTTTTTTAACCACTAATGCTGCTGAAAATAACAGCAAACCTCTGCAGCAGCATGAGAAGAGTCCCTACACACAAAACAAAGTATATGCGTGTGTGCGTGCGCCTGTGAGTGTGTGTGTGAGAGTGTACCTATATGGTGTTCATCTATGTCAATGACCTCACAGAGTCCAGAGCAGGGAGAGTCCAGAGGCAAAATACCTGCAAACATACAGTCAGTGTGTATGTTATGAAGTTAATATACACAGCATTAATACTGCGATTACGCCTAAGTTACAATATTCAACATTAAAAATCTCATGGTAAAAGTTTGAGTTTGTTTGATCTTACTCAGTTCAACAAAAAAACAATGTTACAGATTTTGGTCAACTTTGACGTATGATTCATTTTAATGTTCTGTCTCTTTGGCATCCACACACTTAACATGACATGCCATGCTCCGTGTGTGTGTGTCAGAGTTAGCAGGGAGCTCCGGGTTAGTGGAATTAAAAACCATCCTACCTACAACCTCATCCTCTGGCTGGAAGAAAGACACCTTGGCGCCCACTGCAGAAAAACAACAAGTTAAACTGACAGAAGTTTCTGTGAAGGTTCATTACCCTGGTGTGTCCTCTAAACGTGTGCTAAAGTGTCCTCTAGGAGCATAAACGTGAGCTAAAGTGTCCTCTAGGAGCATAAACGTGTGTTAAAGTGTCCTCTAGGAGCATAAACGTGTGTTAAAGTGTCCTCTAGGAGCATAAACGTGAGCTAAAGTGTCCTCTAGGAGCATAAACGTGAGCTAAAGTGTCCTCTAGGAGCATAAACGTGTGCTAGAGTATCCTCTAGGAGCATAAACGTGTGCTAAAGTGTCCTCTAGGAGCATAAACGTGTGCTAGAGTATCCTCTAGGAGCATAAACGTGTGCTAAAGTGTCCTCTAGGAGCATAAACGTGTGTTAAAGTGTCCTCTAGGAGCATAAACGTGTGTTAAAGTGTCCTCTAGGAGCATAAACGTGTGTTAAAGTGTCCTCTAGGAGCATAAACGTGTGCTAAAGTGTCCTCTAGGAGCATAAACGTGTGTTAAAGTGTCCTCTAGGCGCATAAACGTGTGCTAAAGTGTCCTCATAAACGTGTGCTAAAGTGTCCTCTAGGAGCATAAACGTGTGTTAAAGTGTCCTCTAGGAGCATAAACCTGTGTTAAAGTGTCCTCTAGGTGCATAAACGTGTGCTAAAGTGTCCTCTAGGAGCATAAACGTGTGCTAAAGTGTCCTCTAGGAGCATAAACGTGTGTTAAAGTGTCCTCTAGGAGCATAAACGTGTGTTAAAGTGTCCTCTAGGAGCATAAACGTGTGCTAAAGTGTCCTCTAGGAGCATAAACGTGTGTTAAAGTGTCCTCTAGGAGCCTAAACGTGTGCTAAAGTGTCCTCTAGGAGCATAAACGTGTGCTAAAGTGTCCTAGGAGCATAAACGTGTGTTAAAGTGTCCTCTAGGAGCATAAACGTGTGTTAAAGTGTCCTCTAGGAGCCTAAACGTGTGTTAAAGTGTCCTCTAGGAGCCTAAACGTGTGCTAAAGTGTCCTCTAGGAGCATAAACGTGTGCTAAAGTGTCCTCTAGGAGCATAAACGTGTGTTAAAGTGTCCTCTAGGAGCATAAACGTGTGCTAAAGTGTCCTCTAGGAGCATAAACGTGTGTTATAGTGTCCTCTAGGAGCATAAACGTGTGTTAAAGTGTCCTCTAGGAGCATAAACGTGTGTTAAAGTGCCCTCTTCAGCGGTGAGGATACACTTCTATCCCTCGTCGCCCCTGCCCTTCAAAGGTCTGTACACGCCACTGGTTCATCACATGCGTTCCTTTTGAACACTCTTGTAGCCACAGTAAAAGTGCGTGTGTTTGTGTGTGTGTGTGTGTGTGTGTGTGTGTGTGTATTCACCTTGCAGGACGACCCCGGACACCTCTCTGCCAACAGGAATGAAGTCTCTGTGGATCCCCACGTCGTGGAGCAGCTGGAGCACAGAGAGAAGAGGTCAGTACGCTCACGCAGACGCTCACGCTCACACAGACTCTCACGCAGACGCTCACGCAGACGCTCATGCAGACGTTTACGCAGACGTTTACGCAGGCGGTCATTCATGCTTTCTCTTCAACTCTCTGGTCTCTTTGACTCATCATGGTTGGATTACCTTGAGGTCCAGAGGGCTCAGTCCACAGGCCTTCACCCGGACTCTGACCACGTGGCTGCCCAAGACCTCCGGAAGACTCTGGAGGGAAACAGACCACACCTCCTTTAATCCACCTCCACTGAACGGTCCTGACGTAGAACACTGTTCATTACAGAAAGGTGGGTGTTCTTCATTTCACAAAGTCTAGGATGGAGTCACAGATATTACACCATCAGAGCCTCCACCTGCACAGATACAACCATCAGAGCCTCCACCTGCACAGATAAACCCATCAGAGCCTCCACCTGCACAGATACACCATCAGAGCCTCCACCTGCACAGATATTACACCATCAGAGCCTCCACCTGCACAGATATTACACCATCAGAGCCTCCACCTGCACAGATATTACACCCATCAGAGCCTCCACCTGCACAGATACAACCATCAGAGCCTCCACCTGCACAGATACAACCATCAGAGCCTCCACCTGCACAGATACAACCATCAGAGCCTCCACCTGCACAGATACAACCATCAGAGCCTCCACCTGCACAGATAAACCCATCAGAGCCTCCACCTGCACAGATAAACCCATCAGAGCCTCCACCTGCACAGATACAACCATCAGAGCCTCCACCTGCACAGATACACCATCAGAGCCTCCACCTGCACCGCCCCAGCCTCTCAGAGCCTCCATCTGCACCACCCAGCCTCTCAGAGCCTCCATCTGCACCACCCCGGCTCCACTCACCGTCTCCTGGATGAGGAACTGGGGCTCAGCTGCAGCCACTCTGCAGAATAAACCTTTCATCGTCTTCTGTTCGACTCCTGCAGCTGAAGGCTCCGAATAACCGAACTCTGCTCGGGTCACACGCATTCACATAGATCTATATATTTATATCTGTATGTTTATATGTTGCTGTCTGCTGTCACTTCCTGTTGCTGCTGAACTGACGGAGCTGGGATCAGCTGACTCCTCTTCTTCTTCTTCTTCTTCTTCTTCTTCTTCTTCGTTGTTTTGGGATAAAAAGCTGAGTGTCGCCCCCTGTGGGAGGCTCTGGATCACACCTCAGTGTCAGGAGGAGGCTTTAAAGCACCAAATAAATACATAAATGCATAACTATTATATCATAAAATGCTTGATTAATGAAATAATTAAAATATGACATAATTTAATGCTTATTGAATATATAATTATATTATAAATTGCTTAGATGAATGATAAAATATATAATTGAATGCAATACAGCAAAGTGCTTTGACAGTGCAAATCAAAATACACACACACACACACACACACACACCCACCCACCCACCCACCCACCCCCATTCTGACTCATTGACTTCCATTATAAACATGTTTTTTAATCTCACTGATATTGCAGAATAAACCATGCATTCTGTAATGTCAGAATCTCATCTTGAAGAAAAGTCGTGATATTTGACATTTCTACTGTATATCTATGTCCCAGATTCATCCTTTTCCCCACTGTATGCATGAAAACCTTGTCTTTTTGTTAATTATGGAGCCATGTGAGCAGCAGATAAGGCAGGTTTAGTTGTTTATGTTGTTCTTGTGTAGCTTTATATCTATATATATTATTCTAATAGACAATCACGTTGAAATGTGCATGTATTTTAATATAAATACATGTATAAACTGGAGTTTGTCTAATAAACAGCATCTAATCCATAGCGTCACTGAGATTCGGCAAACCAGCGAGATCTCGCGAGGTTTACGTCGATGTCATTACAGCTACTGTGACATATCGCGATACTTCAGGTGCGTTACCCCATTTTCCAGCTGTCCCTCAGTCGGTCACAGCAGGAGCCGCGGAGAGGCTTTTAGTGCTAAAAGAGCGCGTTTACCGGGAACACACCCCGTTACACCCCCACACAAACACCCCAGGAGCCGCTTCACCCTGCCTTTCACCATGGAAACCCAACTATGAGGTAAGGGCAGAGAGTGTGTGTGACGTTAGCTTCACTGTTAGCCTGATGCTAAGTTAGCTGCAGTGATGTGTGTGTGTGTGTGTGTGTGTGTTAGCGCGGCTGTTTGGGTGATTTAACCCGGGTTAGCCCGCTGATGTCAGCCTCTCACGGTGGTGTTAACCCGTCTGTGAGGTGTCTAATGTCGGTTTGTGTAACGATGACAACGCGATGCTATCCAGCTGTTGCTAACAGCTAGCTAGCGCGCTAATGGTAAATCACTGCCTCTGCACTGGTGCTCTGATGCCCCGGTGCTGCTCCACATTAACGGGGTTGTTTACGGTCCACCTCTGCCTCAGCCCGCTTCAGAGGAGGATGAGGGGCGGACCGGGGTGCCCTCGGTGCTGGGGCTGACTGTCAGGGGTGGAGGAGGGTCAACACCAAACCCTGATGTTGAGCACAGCTGACTTTTAGCTGTAACTGCACACACAGAACACAGAACCACCCCCTGTGTGTCCTGTTATCTACCCGTCTGATGAGGCATGTGTCTGGGGCTGTTGGGGCGGAAGTAATGCAGGAAGTGAAGCTTAAGTGACACACAGACCTTTCCTGTGTCTGTCAGTGATGTTTGCAGAGGAGGGGAACAGCTGATTGATCTTTAATTTATTGACCTTGAGTGGTTTTTATTGAAACACTGGTTCTTGTACATCTGGTGGTGCTAAAGCTCTCTGTGGTGCTACTTAAAGGAAACCCCAATAAACATTAATCACTGAATTAAACACCTTTAAGTTTAACAGTTGCATTTGTTCCGGTATCAGCCTGCTCCGTAGTCCCGTTCATGAGTCAGGAGCTGCACTGTGATGATGAGCAGAGGTGAAATTATTTGTTTGGGAAACCCTGACATGTCAGTTGTGATGCTTCTCCTTCCTCCTCCTCCTTTGGATGAAGACAGTCAACAAACTCTTGTGATCAGGAATAAACCTTCCTGTCCGGAGCTGACAGGAAGTGAACGTCACTTACAAAGTTTGGTAACTGATGCATTAAAGGAAGACAGAGAGCAAGTGTTAGTCCTGCACCAGGGGAATTCACTTTGAAGTGTGTGTGTGTGTGTGTGTGTGTGTGTGTGTGTGTGTGTGTGTGTGTGTGTGTGTGTGTGTGTGTGTGTGTGTGTGTGTGTGTGTGTGTGTGTGTGTGTGTGTGTGTGTGTGTGTGTGTGTGTGTGTGTGTGTGTGTGTGTGTGTGTGTGTGTGTGTGTGTGTTTTACGGGATATAAATATATAATAAAGTATTCCACTGAAATCATCCAGCTCTACTTTAAAAACTCCAAAGGAAGAGGCTCTAAACTGTACCGACACATTTGCATTTAATGTCCGTTAGGCATGTGCACGTCCTGTAGATAACACACACACACACACACACACACACACACACACGTGCTAACGATAGCAGGTGTTTTGCATGAGACTGCTCACCCGCCCTGCTCACCTGGTTTGTCTGAATTAGAGCTGAAACATTTCACTGATGAAATTGTGAAAGTGATGAATTGTTACTCTGTGACTGAACGACGTCAAATATGAACAGCTTTTCTTTTTTTTAGATCATTTTAGACCTAATATCTTTGCAGGCGTTGTTACCTCTCCCCCCCCCCTCCCGACAGCAACAGACCCAAAATGTGCAGTTTAAGAAGATTTAAAACACAGTAAAGAGGGAAATCTTCTACATTTGTGTCTGCACGAAAAATTACATTTACAATCGATCGATTAACAAAATAGTTCACTGCAGCTCAAGTTTGAATCGATATTAAACACTCAAATCCCACAAACATGGGCCTGTGAAACCATCTGATCACGTAAAAGTGTAATTCTGGTGTAAAATCCTCCTCCAGGGTCTTTTTCTGCACTTTAATCATCAATAATCATGGAGACAGTTTTAATCTGTAACAACTATTAAGGTAGAAATCCAGGAGAGATGCTAACAGCCAGACGTGGCTAACAGTGGTTAGCTCGGGGCAGCACGGTGAAGGCATTCAAAGGTCTTTTTTAACCACTAATGCTGCTGAAAATAACAGCAAACCTCTGCAGCAGCATGAGAAGAGTCCCTACACACACAACAAAGCACCAATGGGCCCGTTTGTACTCACACTACCTGGGCCTCGGAGAATGCTTCTTGCTGCCTATACGTCATCACGCCGTAACACGTCACACGCATTGATGACGTCATGGCGATGCGTGGCTTTGTTTCCAGATCTTTCCGTAGACCTCGGAGTTTTTGTGCGTCTTGTCGACTGTTTTTGAATCTTTTCATCGACCAAATCTGCAGTAAACACTCCACCTCCGCATCACACCAACGTGAACCTTTCACCGCCATTGTTTGAAATGTCCGCGCATGGTCCCTCCTTCTTTTTTCTACGTCCCAACAGGCGCACAGGAAATGACCTCAGAACCGCCGTAGGCCTCGTGCTCGTACACGTGCGCACGCTCATGCTCGAACATGTGCAAACGTGCTTTACTAAAGCCCACCTCTCCCAAACGGGCCGTGGACGGCAAGCGTGTCGCTCCTAGACGTGGTACGATTGCACTCACACTGGTCAAAGGAACCAGACTTTAGCCGTTACACGTGCTGGGGCACGGTACGGAGGGACAGGGGGAGTGCGCCCTTATTCGATGCATGTAGGCGCCGAGAAAGACCAATGGGATGATTTTACACTTTAATGTAAAAGTCACGTGTCTCATATGACCTTAAAGCCCGACATGCAGCACCGCTCTCTGGGGTTTTCATTTCTACAGTTAACCCGTTTGTTAACAACAGTCCGCGTGGAGGCGCTGCAGCGTCGTCCATTATGTCAGCCGTCGTTTTATTTTGAAAAGTGCTGATTCCCCACAGGAAACAGAAGAGGACACACTCTTTTGGGATGATGTGACCTTATATCACACTCAGACAGCTTTACTGCAGGTTAAATATGAGACGACTGTGAATTTGTTTGTTTTGACCTTTTCTTTGACGTGTGATGAGAAAGAAAACGGCTCCGTGACCCTGACCCCCCCCCCCCCCCACACACACACACACACACACACACACACACACACACACACACACACACACACACTGCTGCGGTGCTTTACCTCAGCCTGTCACCACCCGGCGTCTTGCTCCTGCCATCAGTTTTTACATTGTCATAGTGCTGACGTAAGCCGGCTGTGGAGGCCGGCGAGCGCGGTGGGGGGAGGAGGAGCGGAGGAGCCTCATCACTTGACATCAGTGTGATAAGAATGTGCTTGATGAGAGAAGGAGAGAGCGAGGCGCGGCGCTCGGGGTCGATACCAGGCTTCAGCCACGTTTTCATCCTGTAACAGCGTTTCACAGCTAAAACCATCTCCGTCCACACAGCGTTTTTAAGTCAATACAACAGAAGTCATCAAATCGCTTCAGACATATTTGTGAGGCAACCAAAGATTCCCACCCCTCATGGAAAGCACCAGACTAAGGGCGCCCTCCCACTGTGCCTCCGTGCCGTGCCCCGTGCTTTAGGGTCCTTGTCCCCCCCTCCAGGCCCGTTTGTACTCACACTACCTGGGCCTCGGAGAATGCTTCTTGCTGCCTATACGTCATCACGCCGTAACACGTCACACGCATTGATGACGTCATGGCGATGCGTGGCTTTGTTTCCAGATCTTTCCGTAGACCTCTGAGTTTTTGTGCGTCTTGTCGACTGTTTTTGAATCTTTTCATCGACCAAATCTGCAGTAAACACTCCACCTCCGCATCACACCAACGTGAACCTTTCACCGCCATTGTTTGAAATGTCCGCGCATGGTCCCTCCTTCTTTTTTCTACGTCCCAACAGGCGCACAGGAAATGACCTCAGAACCGCAAGGGCCTCGTGCTCGTACACGTGCGCACGCTCGTGCTCGTACACGTGCAAACGTGCTTTACTAAAGCCCACCTCTCCCAAACGGGCCGTGGACGGCAAGCGTGCTGCTCCTAGACGCGGTACGGTTGCACTGCACGTAAAACCTGTTTTGGTACGGGGCGGAGGCACAATGTGAATGCGCCCTTAAACAACGAGGCTTCAGGGGCCCGAGGACTGAAGGATTCACTCATTTATGTTGGCGTTTGCTGCATTTTGATGTGTGTTGTTGCCTTTATTTTTATTCCTGTAGACAGATTACTCAGCACAGTCGTCATGATGGTGCAGACATGTTTCCTCCTCTTAAAGCAATAAATAAAGAGAAATCAGCCTCATTTTCTCATATTCAGCCTTTAACTCTGTAACGAGCTCGGCCCAGAGAAGGCGGCGCCGTTGGTTCTGTATCGGGTTTATATATGTGACCGGCTCTGGGCCGCATCAACTTTCCCAAATTCAGCCATGGACGAAGGGGAAGGGCGAGTGTTGGAGGAGGTCAGCGGGAAACTGAGGGGGAGGGACAAAGAGAAGAGTCTGAACCCTAATCTGTATCATGTTATGAAGCTGCGTTTAGTGTGTGTGTGTCTGTGTGTGTGTGTGTGTGTCTGTTTGTGTGTGTGTGTGTGTGAGTGTGTGTGTGTGTGTGTGTGTCTGTGTGTGTGTGTGTCTGTGTGTGTGTGTGTGAGAGGAGCTTAAACAGGCATCTGCCACAAGCCTTGATAACAGAGCAACACTCCAGTTTCACCCCGATGCTCTAATTATCCAGATTAATCACACAAAACATTACAGACACGCAGAGAGAACAAAGCGTGAACCCCGCGGATGATAAAGAAAACACGGCAGACATTACACTGGTCCAGAGGACCGTACGAACTGTATAAACCGCATAAATCGCATAAACCGCATAAACCGCGCTGCTGCGAGTCATGGATGGAAAGTTCGGCAACGGCCAGATGAGCAGAGATGTTGAGAATGAGTCGAATTTGACAAAATGCCCAGTCACATATTCTTAGGCCACACTCCCACTGTGCCTCCGTCCCGTGCCCCAGCATGTTTCACAGCTAAAGTCTGGTTCCTTTGACCAGTGTGATGCAACCGTACCACGTCTAGGAGCAGCACGCTTGCCGTCCATGGCCCGTTTGGGAGAGGTGGGCTTTAGTAAAGCACGTTTGCACGTGTACGAGCACGAGCGTGCGCGCGTGTATGAGCACGAGGCCTACGGCGGCTCTGAGGTCATTTCCTGTGCGCCTGTTGGGACGTAGAAAAAAGAAGGAGGGACCATTTAATGATTAATGATTTAAATAATAGTTTTCAATATGGTTATATTGGTAGAAATATGTCATTTAAAGGTGCCCGAAAAGCTTGAAACTGAACCTTGAAGGTGAATGTGTTGTTGGAAAAGTTGTTTGAACCCTGAAAATGTCTTTATCAGTGTTCGATAGCAAACAAAAGCTAACGTTAGCTGTGACTTGCATCAAGCGGCTGAAAACTTGACGCTTTGTGCTCCTCCCCGGCTCCGCCCTCTTGTCCAAATATGGTCACGTACAGTTAAAAAACGCCAAACTCCTGGCTGCACAACGGCCGTCCACAAAACCAAGCGGGTGACGTCACTGGAGCTACGTCCATCTGTTGTGTCCCCACTGACATGTGTTACCATGACAACCAACAACAATCAGCATGTTGTTTTGTGCCAATCAAATTAGCGCGGCGACTCACGGTCCTTTATCTGATCTACTTTGTATTTCTACGGGAAATGCAAACAAACGTTTAAACGTAAAGGCCGGAACAAACAGAAAAAGCTGAATATGAGTCTTAAAATAACCAACAAATAAATAAATAAGAGATAAAGCTTTGATGTTTGGGGTCATTTCCTGTTCAGAACAAATCCTCACTGAACTGAACGTGTCGTCACAGAAAACAAGAGGAACAAAAGGATGAAATGTGAGAAATTAATCAAACAAACAAATAAAGTTTAGTGTAGTCGCAGTTTGACGGCTGGAGAAACTGCTTCAGTGTGTGTGTGTGTGTGTGTGTCTGTGCATGTGTGTGTGTGTGTCTGTGCATGTGTGTGTGTGTGTGTGTGTGTGTGTGTGTCTGTGCATGTGTGTGTGTGTGTCTGTGTGTGTGTGTGTGTGTGTGTGTGTGTCTGTGTGTGTGTGTGTGTGTGTGTGTGTGTGTGGGGTGGGCTTTGTTCGTCTGACCTAGTTTAGCTGGTTACTTTGTCCTCCCACTCTGATGATAATGACACACACACACACACACACACACACACACACACACACACACACACACACACTCGTCCACAGCAGCGTCTCATTAACGGTTTCTGCAGAGAGACGTTGCAGTTTTTAAATTCTTTGCGCGTTGACACATCAAGTTGACCCTTGAACCAGATTTCTGTTTGCAAAACACACACTGGAAAAAAAGAGGCAGTAACACACACATCCTCTCTCTCACACACACACACACACACACACACACACACACACACACACACACACACACACACACGAGCTTAGTCCTGTCAGATTATTATTATTATTATTATGGGTTGTCTGCAGGCCACAGAGAGACAGGGAGGTCTGGATCTGATTAACATACCTCCACCAGGGCTACACACACACACACACACACACACACACACACACACACACAGAGACACACACACACACACACACACACACACACACACACACACACACACACACACACACACACACACACACACACACACACACACACAGGGCGCGGCTGGTGTTTGTTTTAGTCTGATCCTGAAAAATTCACAGATTTTAAACCTTATTTTGGTGAATTGTGCACAAGTTTGTACTGTATATATATATATATATATATATATATATATATATACATATGTGTGTGTATGTATGTATTATTATATATGCTTTATGTATAGCTGCTTTATTAAGATGATATATTTATTAAAGAATGTTTAACATTATGTTTAACATTGTCAACCAATTATAGAAACGACAAAACACTGAGAAAATAAAGAAGAAATAAAATAAAAATGTAAATAAATATCATGTTCAGTATCAGACAGTTTTTTGACCATTTAATTAAATAACAAATAAAAACTAAATAAATATCTACAGTATATGACACCACCTACCCAAGCATCAGTGTCTGCATCATAAGTTCTGTAAACACATTTAATTTGAACAACATCACCGATAGATTCTGATATGATGGGTCAACATTAACACATCGGTCTGAATTTGATGTTTTGAGTAAATTTTATTTAAAGTAACTAAAGATCAGCCCCTCGTGTGCGTGCGTGCGTGCGTGTGTGCGTGCGTGCGTGTGTGCGTGTGTGTGTGTGTGCGTGCGTGCGTGCATGCGTGCTTGCGGTTTGGGTTTTCATGGTGTTTCTTTGTTGTTTTGTTTTTATTCTTCTTTATAAATAAAGTTGATTTGATTTGAATAAAGACAAAAGCAGAGCGTTAAATTAACTCCAGATTTGTGCTGGAAACTGTTTTTTTTTTTACTGTGTCAGCATCTTTGGCCGGTGACCAGACATTATTATTATTATTATTATTATTATTTTATGATTTTAAAGCTGCAGCGTTGATTATTACTGTCTGATCTGTATCTGAGCTGTGACGCTGGGTTTTGTTCCGGGAGACGAAGTAAAAGAAAAGGTCGGTTCGATGCTTTGGTTCCAGGCTGTTCTGGTTTTGGGTGAAACGTGCAGACTTGTTGTGCAGAGGCCGTCGTCGGGTCGCTGACACTTTGACTCTGAAAGCATCTTTGCGGCTCTCTGTAAAACGTTCTTAATGTGCGGTGGTTCCATTACTAAATGATTTATGCAGCAGCTCGCCGTTCAGTGGGGTCGATCACATGAACACGTGTTCTTCTGTCTTGTTTCAGGTGTTGTGTCGTGCAGAAGACTTGACTGAACCATGGCACAGTTCCCCACCACATTCGCAGGTCAGTACGTGTGAAAGACGGCTACGAAGGAAAGTGTCTGTTCATCTCTTCCCCTCAGAGTCGGGAGCACGTTATATTCCAGCCGTGTGTGGATGACGGTCCTCACCTTCTCTTAGGGCGCCCTCCCACTGTGCGTCCGTCCCGTGCCCCGTGCTTTAGGGTCCTTGTCCCCCCCTCCAGGCCCGTTTGTACTCACACTACCTGGGCCTCGGAGAATGCTTCTTGCTGCCTATACGTCATCACGCCGTTACACGTCCCACGCATTGATGACGTCATGGCGATGCGTGGCTTTGTTTCCAGATCTTTCCGTAGACCTCGGAGTTTTTGTGCGTCTTGTCGACTGTTTTTGAATCTTTTCATCGACCAAATCTGCAGCAAGCACTCCACCTCCACATCACACCAACGTGAACCTTTCACCGCCATTGTTTGAAATGTCCGCGCATGGTCCCTCCTTCTTTTTTCTACGTCCCAACAGGCGCACAGGAAATGACCTCAGAACCGCCGTAGGCCTCGTGCTCGTACACGTGCGCACGCTCGTGCTCGTACATGTGCAAACGTGCTTTACTAAAGCCCACCTCTCCCAAACGGGCCGTGGACGGCAAGCGTGCCGCTCCTAGACGTGGTACGGTTGCACTCACACTGGTCAAAGGAACCAGACTTTAGCCGTGAAACGCGCTTCGGCACGGTACGGAGGCACAGTGGGAGGGCGCCCTAACATCCATTTTCCACAACAAGCTTTGCATCCACGTGTTAAAATCCCCCCAAGATCATTGATCAGTGTAAAACACATGAGGAGAAACATTTAAAAGTGAGTCGGCACGATTCACTTTGTATGGCGTTCAAGGCAAACACGGTTCTGATGTGGAGTCTGATTTAACTGTTGGACTTCATAATAATGACTCATCGCTGTCAGTTAGTGATGAGTCAGTTAAATTCACTGACAGCAGCTTTCCAAGGAGAGGCAGTGGTCATCCGTACGTTCCTTCACGCTCTTTCTCAAGTGTCGTTTAAAGGAACAGGAAGTGAAACTCGTGACTAACACTTGTCTCCTCCTTTGTCTTGGCCTCCGGTTCTGGTGTCAGATCTGTAACCGTGCGTGCGTGTGTGCGTGTGTGTGTGTGTGCGTGTGCGTGTGCGTGTGCGTGTGCGTGTGTGTGTGTGTGTGTGTGTGTGTGTGTGTGTGTGTGTGTGTGTGTGTGTGTGTGTGTGTGTGTGTGTGTGTGTGTGTGTGTGTGTGTGTGTGTGTGTGTGTGTGTGTGTGTGTGTGTGTGTGTGTGTGTGTGTGTGTGTGTGTGTGCGTGTGTGTGTGTGTGTGTGTGTGTGTTTTTGTGGATCAGGTCCAGATGTGTTTCTGATCTCAGTGGACGAGAGAGCCAAACATGACCAGCAGTTTCTCAGCCTCTCTCCCACCGCCGGGGGTTACATCACAGGTAACACACACACACACACACACACACACACACACACACACACCTTTCTCCGTGTGACCTTTGTCTTTGTTCACGTTGATCTCACTTCCTGTTTCTGTTTGACTGTCCAGGCGACCAAGCCAGGAACTTCTTCCTCCAGTCAGGTCTGCCTCCTCCCATCCTGGCCCAGATCTGGTGAGTCACACGGATCGATGCTTTCATTACTTTAAACATCATTTAGTTCAGTATTAAACATTTCTCAAGGTCGTGCCGACGCATCCTTCTTTAGACTCTCGTCTCTGTGTCCCTTTCAGGGCCCTGGCTGATATGAACAGCGATGGTCGTATGGACATCCACGAGTTCTCCATCGCCATGAAACTCATCAAACTGAAGCTCCAGGGTCACCCTCTGCCGCCCGCGCTTCCCCCCAGTATGAAGCAACCCGCCCTGACTTTACCCCCACAGAGCGGCTTTGGTGAGACTGAATCACACAGTGCATCTATAATTCATTTTTAAATCATAATAATATAGAGAACAATCTTAAGGATGATGCATTTATAAGGAAACGGAGAGAAAAGATGAAGAAAACCGGCCATTTGGTCATCTTTCATGTCAGCATCACAGGAGACGGGTGATGATTGTCCCTCAGTGACAGCGGAGGACACTGAAAACACAACGATTGGTCTTTTTAAAGAAGCTGCAGACACTCAGCTGCTGTGATATCTGTTGATCTCTCCGGTCAACTTCCACTGTAGAGCACAGCTGCTGATACACACGCAGGCTGCGAGGCGGCCGTCACACTTTACATTTCACAGATGGCCTCATTGACATCATCAGGTTTGCTGTTAGCGCTGGGTTTAAACACAGACTGTATAAGAAATGGACGTAGCGTCTCCGTCAGGTCCGTTCACTCAACTTGATCCAGTCGTCCTCGCCTACAGGAGTTTCCCTCTTGTCAGACTTGAATCCGCCTCATTTCCTCTGTCCAAAAAAGGGCATGTATGTGATGTTCGGGGGAGGGGCGTACGTCCATCTGGCTGACGTTTACCTCCGAGGAGAAGTGAGGGCTAGAGGCTAGCTGTCACTCAAGAGGCCCCGCCCCTAATTATTTATAAACTTTAACCTCCAATAAAATAAAAACTAGCTTGTAATCTTCTCTGTGGTGGTGCTCTGACTGCGCGCTAGAGCTGGACACAGATATTCCACTACTCAGACATTCGTTGGTTTATATATTTAATATTCGTCTTGTTTTATTAATAATCCTTAAAATAATGAAACTGTTGCAGCACAGAGTTTCATCCTCACTGTGAGAGTCTGTCCGTCTGTTGGAGTCGTGTTATAACCGAGCGTCCTGGTGAGTGTCGAGGTCTGTGTGGTTTTACTGCAGCAGACTGGTTTTGTCTTCAGGCGGTTTAAAGAACGCTGTTAACGCCCACGCTGGCAGGTCAGCCGGCTGCTTCCCCGGGTCATGTGACCTCTCCTCTGAGGCTTCTTCATGTCTCGTTGGGCCTGAAAGAAGGCGGTGGTTCAAACCGGACACTGCAGATGTGTTTAATGAGGATGATGTCACTCTTCCCGCTCCAAAGGTCACTGCGGGGACGCTGGCTGCTCAATAAAGTTCTAATGCAAACACATAAATTCATAATGATGCTCTGCGTCAGGCCGCACCGAGGCTCTCGATGTCAAACTCAGCACCACAGAAATATTGATAGTGATTAATAATGACGTGTTTTTCCTCAGGCATGCCCCCCATGCCCTCCATGCCTCCCATCTCAGCGCCTCTGTCGGGCGTGCCTCCGCTCCCCCTGCCGCCTCTTCCCGTCGGCGTGTCGCCCCCGCTCGTCTCGTCTGCCCCGCCTCCCCTCCCTCCGCCCATCGCCAACGGAGCTCCTCCCACAGGCATGATGCAGCCCATCTCAGGCTTCTCCCACCAAGGTAAGGGTGTAATATTTACACATCACAGACACGTTCCTGTTCACAGCAGTAAGCAGCAGGTCGGTGCAGTAAAGCTGCCTCTTTGACGCCTCTTCTGTCTCTCTCAGCTCCTTCCATCAACAAGCCTCCTTCGTTTAATCGTTCCAGCACCAAGTTGCAGAAGGGAGCGTCAGTGGAAGCTGCTGCCAGGTAAGACGCCAAGTTAGAAATCCTCGCACCATTTTTCCTGATAACGATGTTCTTAAAACTGTCACATCCCAAAATAGAGACGTCATCATTTCTATTAACAGAGGAATCCAGGAGAGATGCTAACAGCCCGACGTGGCTAACAGTGATTAGCTCGGGGCAGCACGTTGAAGGCACAAAGCGTCATCAGCGTAGTTAGTGAAGCCAGAGTTTATTAAAGAGTGTTTTAAAGACTTACCTACTGGCCCCTGCACCAGCTCCTCTCATAGTAAAGTCCATTACAGTGGAAAGAGCCCATTGGTGCTTTGTTGTGTGTGTAGGGACTCTTCTCATGCTGCTGCAGAGGTTTGCTGTTATTTTCAGCAGCATTAGTGGTTAAAAAAGACCTTTGAATGCCTTCACCGTGCTGCCCTGAGCTAATCACTGTTAGCCACATCCGGCTGTTAGCATCTCTCCTGATTTCTACCTTAATAGTTGTTACAGGAAAAAACTGTCTCCATGATTATTTGATGATTAAAGTGCAGAAAAAGGGATGATTTTGCTCTAGAATTAAACTTCATGTTTCTCTTTTGACTGACGGAAATCGTTTTTTGCATCATGAAAATATAAATGCAGGAGTATTTTCCGTGTGCATCCTGCATCATTTGTGCTTGTTTCACATCACTAAACTCTTTTATTTCCTCTTCCTCGTCCCAGTGCTCTGCCGCCCCCTGACTGGGCCGTCCCTCAGTCCTCCAGGCTGAAGTACAGGCAGCTTTTTAACTCCCACGACAAGATGATGAGCGGACACCTCACAGGTACTCAAACGCACAACATGTCATTAGCATTTAGCATCAGACACGGGGTTCCACAGGGATGTACCCTCGGCCTATATTTGTTTACACTGTAGATAAATAACAAAATTCTCTCAAATCCATTTTTTTGCAGCAGATACCATCTTCTACGCCCAAGTCTCCACCCCTGACTTGTGCTTTAAAGTGTCACTCTGTCATCACAGACTAGTTTTGAATGCAGAAAAAACATCGTGCATCGTATTCTCCAACTCTTTATTTATTAAAATTCTTAATGATACCCACATCACTTAGGGTGCCCTCCCACTGTGCCTCCGTCCCGTGCTTTAGGGTCCTTGTCCCCCCCTTGGACAAGAGCAGAAAATATGCGTATGGGCCACGTCCACGGTTGCTGGTTACATACAGTGACCTTCTAATGTTTGGAGTTGACCCTATTTTCCAGATGAATCCTCTCCAGATCCTGGAGCTGGTGGCCATAGTGCTGTTTTACAAATATCAAACCATTCTTACACAGTTATTTGTTCAACTTCTTCAACTCTTTTTCCCATTTTCTTTGATATAAAGAGAGAAAGTCGTCCTGCGTGACAACAACCCTTTGTCTAGGGTTGAGATTACTTTACGGTTTTCCCTTCATACGCTTTCAAAAACGCTTAATTACTTCATGAACAGTGTCAGTTTTTTTATCTCCTTCTCATAATAATCCCTTATTTGTCGTTATATATTGTTCATTTTAACATTTTTCTGGTGTTTTTTATGATTCTTGTAACTGTTTCCTGTTCTGTTGATGGTGTTCTTGTACGTGCACCTTGTTCTCAGGTCTCTCTCCCACTGATTAAATAAAGATTTCATCAAATAAAATGTTTCCTGCATCATTAAATGGTCTCTCTCTCTCTCTCTCTCTCTCTCTCTCTCTCTCTCTCTCTCTCTCTCTCTCTCTCTCTCTCTCTCTCTCTCTCTCTCTCTCTCTCTCCCTCTCTCAGGGCCCCAGGCTCGCACCATCCTGATGCAGTCCAGTCTTCCTCAGGGCCAGCTGGCCACGATATGGTCAGTGCATCGACACTCAAGCTTTTAATCCTTCATCATCAGTCACACACTTAAAGTACTGAATGGTTGCATCGTTTGTGCTGCAGGAGTCTCTCAGATATCGACCAGGATGGGAAGCTAACAGCTGAGGAGTTCATCTTGGCCATGCACCTCATAGATATGGCCATGTCGGGGCTACCGCTCCCCCCGGTGCTGCCGCCAGATTACCTCCCGCCTACGTTCAGGTAAACAATCTACTGAATGGAGCTTCAAATATCTGTCCTCAGGACCTTTTTACTACTAAGTAACGTGAAAAACATGATACATATAAAACAACGGTGTGTGTTTTAAAGGCGTGTCCGCAGTGACAGCGTTCAGTCGGACCAGAAGAGCGTCCAGGAGGAGCTGGAGGAGGAGGCGGAGAGCAACCAGGACAAAAAACTACCAGGTGATTGGTCTAACTGTGTTAGAGGGCGGCAGTAGCTCAGTCCATAGGTGACTCTGGAGAGGTGCCAGTTCATCTTCTGGGCACTGCTGAGGTTCTGTTGAGCAAGGCACCGAACCCCCAGCTGTTCAGGGCGCTGGTCAATGGCAGCCCCACGCTCTGACATCTCTCCATTAATTTGCATGTATATAGGTCCTGTTTGTGCGTGCGTGCGTGCGTGCGTGCGTGCGTGCGTGCGTGCGTGCGTGTGTGTGTGTAACACGAATAATAACTAAATAAAAGTTATTCTTCTTCTTCTAAAACCCGTCACATCTTAGGTAAAGGCAAATTATTTATAATAATTTATTAATATAGCACCATTCGTTCAAGCAGCGACTCAAAGTGCTTTACTGAAAAATAATTAAATAAAAGAATAACATCATAAAAAAACAGCAGAATAATCATAAAATACAGAACAATGAAATATTTGATACTTAAAAAATGATTAAATAAGCAAAAGGACAAATGCATGAACAGTAAAACAAAGTCATTAAAACAATAAAAACCACAAAGGTTTAAGTTTAGAAAGTTAAGTTTACATGTCTGGTTCTGATAAAGCTGCAGTGAACATCAGGGTTTCAGGTCTGATCTAAAAAGAGCTGACTGTGCACGACTCAGGTGTTCAGGTGTTCAGGAGCTCGTTTCACAGGTGAGGAGCATAAACACGTTTAGTTCTGACCTCGGGAATACAGAGTACACGTTTACAACATGCACAGATTTACACACACAGACAAATTCACTAAAGTAAAGTATCTAACCCATATTAAATTAAAGACAGGTGGACGTGTTTGCCAGCAATTTAAGAATGAACATAAATATCTAAAAGAAAGAAAACAAATCATTTACAAACAGGAAATGCTGCAGAAAAATAAATAAAAACAAAGGATGACTCTGCTTTCATGCACTGAATCATAACTGCGACATTTGAAGTGTGTGTTTGTGCACTTTTTGCTGTTTAATCAGCCAGAAACATGGAGAATACCATGAAATCACAGCTACTGGACGCTGTCTGTGTGGGTTATTTCACATCCGCAGTGACGTTTGAGGACAAGAAGAGGGAGAACTTTGAGCGCGGAAACCTGGAGCTGGAGAAGAGACGCCAGGCTCTGCAGGAGCAGCAGAGGAAAGAGCAGGAGAGGCTGGCGGCGCTGGAGAGGGAGGAGCTGGAGAGGAAGGTAAGGATGAGGCTGGGGAATGATTTCAGCATCAAGAACCAGCGTCAGGAATGAGAGTGGTTTGTTTCTGTCGCCTCATTTCTGCGCGTTTGTTTCCTCAGGAGCGCGAGCGCCTGGAGCACGAGAGGAGACGACAACACGAGCTGGAGAAACAGCTGGAGCGACAGAGAGAGCTGGAGAGGCACAGGGAAGAGGAGAGGCGCAAAGAGATAGAGAGGAGAGAGGTACGGAGGGGACGAGTCAGCACCAGGGGGCTGCTTTATAAAGGTCGCTGCGTCGACAGGCAGAAAACAGTGGTATTTATAGGAAAATGGTTTACGGAGAAGCGTGCGTGCACTACACACACTATCACCCGTGAGTTGAGCTGTCAAAGTCTTTCCGACTCTGGAATCAGCGACATTTGATGGACCGCGTCTAGGAGCGGCACGCTTGCCGTCCACGGCCCGTTTGGGAGAGGTGGGCTTTTGTAAAGCACGTTTGCACGTGTACGAGCACGAGCGTGCGCACGTGTACGAGCACGAGGCCTACGGCAGTTCTGAGGTCATTTCCTGTGCGCCTGTTGGGACGTAGAAAAAAGAAGGAGGGACCATGCGCGTTCATGCCGTTCGGTTCAACTCAAGTTGTCGCTTTGCAACGTCGACTAAACAGGGTCGTGTCGCATCACAGTGAGTCCAAAAAAAAACACAAAGCCAAAAACGTTACTATGTTTTCTGCGCTGCTTTCCATTATGAGGCCAAAAGACACAAAAACAAAGCCACGCATCGCCATGACGTCATCAATGCGTGTGACGTGTTACGGCGTGATGACGTATAGGCAGCAAGAAGCATTCTCCGAGGCCCAGGTAGTGTGAGTACAAACGGGCCTGGAGGGAGGGACAAGGACCCTAAAGCACGGGGCACGGGACGGAGGCACAGTGGGAGGGCGCCCTAAGTCCGGCCGTATTATTCACAGTTTTTAAATCGCCCTCTGATATTTTATACATGAACATGCTAAACTTCCTTTAGCAACTCAGTGTCTTTCTCACACGTTTCACACACAAATACATACAATTTGTTCAGTCTGTGCTGTAATATTTTGTTGTGTGTGTGTGCGCGTGTGTGTGTGTGTGTGTGTGTGGGTTGTGTGTGTCCAGGCTGCTAAGCGTGAATTAGAGCGTCAGCGTCAGTTGGAGTGGGAGCGTCAACGTCGCCAGGAGCTTCTGACTCAAAGAAACCGAGAGCAGGAGAGTATCGTGCTGCTCAAAGCACGGAAGAAGACGCTGGAGTTCGAACTGGAGGCTCTGGTAAACAAACACGCCACACACGAACACACACACACACTTCGGCACGGAGCAGATTTATGTACGCAGCAGTATCGTTAGCATCGCTAGCTTGTACATAAAGACAGGAGCAGGGTGAGATAATGGCGCCGACCTGCTGCAGCGTCTCTGTGCGTGAGAACGCCGGGTTTGAACAGAATCTATCATATTTATTTCTGCACACCAGCAGAAACTTAATATTCCTCTCTCTCTACATCTCGTCTTCCAGAACGATAAGAAGACGCAGCTGGAGGGCAAACTGAAGGACGTCCGGTATCGTCTGTCGGCTCAGCGGAGGGAGGTGGAGCAGACCAATCAGACGAGAGAAACGCGCATCGCTGAAATCACTTTGCTCCAACAGCAGCTGCAGGTACAGAACCCACGGACACCAGCCGCCAATACACATAGAAGAGTCTGAAACACGCTGCCGCTCTGAACTGATTCCTTCTTCCTGCAACCCAACGAACATGAGGAGCCACGCTGTTCATCTGATACATGACAGACGAGTAGATTAGACTCTGAAATGTGTTTGAATTCATTTCTTTGTTTAGTTTTCTGTGACTTTCATTTACAAAGATTGAAAAACTGTCATTGAGGCAGAGTTCCTTCCTTTTAAACATTTTAACCCCAGAGCCGTTCGGTTCCTTTTGTCGGTTTACGGCTCCTTTACATTCACATTAAATGAAGTGAAGATGATATAGAATGAGGTGTTATTGTTGTTTGTTTGTCTGCAGGACTCGCAGCAGTGGTTGGGGAGGCTGATTCCTGATAAACAGAGTCTCAACGACCAGCTGAAGCAGGTTCAACAGAACAGTCTGCATCGTGAGTACCAGAGGAACACACACTTAGAGACACACACTCTTCAAAACTCTGAACATGATCAAACTCGGTCTCTTCCCACGCCTGACCTCTGACACTCCCTCCTCCCCTGACGCGTGCACTGGCCAGTTTGTTTACACTACCGCTGACGTTAGCACCGATGCTAATGCTAATCTTCCTTGCACAGAGGCCACAGTATTCCTGAACTATAGTCAGTGCTAACTGATAGCATCTGGATGCTAACTGATAGCATCTGGATGCTAACTGATAGCATCTGGATGCAGCTTTCTAGGATCAGTCAAAGTCAGAGTTCCTTTGCAGCAGAACCTCCTCCACCATCTCGTCTTCTTTTAGCTCCAGATGAAGCTGCATCAGCCTCCTCATCTCTGGAAACCACAGCCCGTGTTGACCGGCGTCTCGCCTTTGACGCATCAGTTCTTCGCTGTTCCTCGCTCTCTCACAGACGCTCTGTCGCTCTCTCACAGACGCTCTGTCGCTCTCGCTCTCTCTCACAGATGCTCTGTCGCTCTCTCACAGACGCTCTGTCTCTCTCTCACAGACGCTCTGTCTCTCTCTCACAGACGCTCTGTCGCTCTCTCACAGACGCTCTGTCGCTCTCTCACAAACCGCTCTGTCGCTCTCTCACAGACGCTCTGTCGCTCTCTCACAGACGCTCTGTCGCTCTCTCACAGACCGCTCTGTCGCTCTCTCACAGACGCTCTGTCGCTCTCTCACAGACGCTCTGTCGCTCTCTCATAGACCGCTCTGTCGCTCTCTCACAGACGCTCTGTCGCTCTCTCACAGACGCTCTGTCGCTCTCTCACAGACGCTCTGTCGCTCTCTCACAGACCGCTCTGTCGCTCTCTCACAGACGCTCTGTCGCTCTCTCACAGACCGCTCTGTCGCTCTCTCACAGACGCTCTGTCGCTCTCTCACAGACCGCTCTGTCGCTCTCTCACAGACGCTCTGTCGCTCTCTCTCACAGACGCTCTGTCGCTCTCTCACAGATGCTCTGTCACTCTCTCTCACAGACGCTCTGTCACTCTCTCTCACAGACGCTCTGTCGCTCTCTCTCAGACGCTCTGTCGCTCTCTCTCACAGACGCTCTGTCGCTCTCTCACAGACGCTCTGTCACTCTCTCTCACAGACGCTCTGTCGCTCTCTCACAGACGCTCTGTCGCTCTCTCTCACAGACGCTCTGTCGCTCTCTCACAGACGCTCTGTCACTCTCTCTCACAGACGCTCTGTCACTCTCTCTCACAGACGCTCTGTCACTCTCTCTCACAGACGCTCTGTCACTCTCTCTCACAGACGCTCTGTCGCTCTCTCACAGACGCTCTGTCGCTCTCTCACAGACGCTCTGTCGCTCTCTCACAGACGCTCTGTGACTCTCTCTCTCTGTCGCACTCTCTCTGTCTCTCTCTCTCTGTCTCTCTCTGTCTCTGTGACTCTCTCTCTCTCTGTCTCTCTGTCGCTCTGTCTCTTTGTCGCTCTGTCTCTTTGTCGCTCTTTCTCTCTCTGTCGCTCTCTCTCTCTGTCTCTCTGACGCTCTGTCTCTCTGTCTCTCTGACGCTCTGTCTCTGTGTCTCTCACTGGATTTATGGATGCACTTGACTTGCATCATAATTTAGGATGTAAAGTTGTCGTGCTTTATAAACTGTTTTCTTAGCCCTTCGTGAGTTCATGCTTTTGAATTAAATGTGTAAGAGGTCCTTCTAATACGTTTGTCTGAGTGACTCACCTGACCTGGTGTCACCCGTGTGTGTGCAGGTGACAGCCTGTCGTCCCTGCAGAAGGCCGTGGAGCAGAAGGAGAGCAGCAGGCAGCAGCTCCGAGAACAGCTGGACGCCGTGGAGAGGGAGACGAGGGCCAAGCTGCTGGAGATCGACGCTTTCAACACGCAGCTGAAGGTAAACCGCCCGTTTACTAACAGCGTTAACAGAGCGCAACAAAGACAGGTCACGTCTGGACTGAACTCTTGAAACAGATGACACACTGACTCAGCCGCTGTCATGACAACGCCGATCAAGTATTTAGATGAAAAACGTACCCAACAATAATTCATGAAAGCTGATGATGCAAAAAACAGTGATTTCACCTCGAGGATCTTTATGAAAGACGCACTTCATTCAAACTGGACGGAAACTACCGTATTTTACGCACTATAAGGCGCACCGCATTATAAGGCGCATAGAACAGACACTACAGTGGAGGCTGGGGTGACGTTAAGGACCGCCTCTAAACTGACATTGATGTTAAGTTGGCGTGCTAGCGTTTTGCCTTCAGTGGAACAGTGATCGTACGGACACTTCTACTTGCTGCTCTCTGTTCAACAACCCACTGTTGGAGTTTGTCCTCCAGCTGCAGCCGTCTCGCTCTGTTCCCTCTAAACTCTGTTCAGTCTTCTTTACTCGGCGCAGGTCGTCTTGTTGCTTCCTCCACTTCGGCACCATTGATTGGTTCATGTTCAACTCTCTGGCTGCTGCTCTATTCCCGTGTTCTGCTGCGTGACTAATGGCCTTGAGTGTAAACTCTGCGTCGTAAGCGTGTCTCTTAACAGGAGCCATTTTGGGCTCTTTACACAAACACACACATGGAAATGAAACGGCACGCTTCACGCAGTCGTATATCTCAACATGCACCGCGCGTTACTTCTTCTACGGGGAAAATAGAGTCGGCGGCTGCTCACCGTAGTTGGAGACCTGCTGTGGCTCAATATTGGTCCATATATATATATATATATATATAAGGAGCACCGGGTTATAAGGCGCACTGAGACATGTGGAGGTTTTTAGGTGCAACTTATAGTGCGGAAAATATGGTACATCAAACGCCAAACTGTCTGAGTTTGTCTTGACACTTTTTTAACAATCACTAACTCCGTCACCAACGTTATCAGAGCAACATGTGAAAATCTGCCGTCTCTACTCACTAACCCAGTGATGGTTCTGCTGAATGAATCCTCTGTGCTGTGACCGTAGCTTTAGATCCTGTGCTCGGACATAATCACACTGTTGATGTTTATCTCTGCCTGCAGTGTGTGTGTGTGTGTGTGTGTTTGTATTTGTGTGTATTTGGAGAGAGCTAGCTGTGTTTCCCACGCACTTCCACTGCAGAGTGAGGATTTCTCATCCCTTTAAGGGTTTGGAGCACAGCAGTATGTTCATGTGTCCTCCACCTCCCTTTGTCCCCGTCCTTTCCCCCAGAACACGTCTGTCAGGTCAGAGGAGAGTTAGTCCTGTGGAGACGACACACACACACACACACACACACACACACACACACACACACACACACACACACACACATAAATGGGTTTTCTGTAATGTAATGAAGCCGTCTGAGCAGTGAGTTAGAGAACGCAGAGCAGTGAACGATGTTTGACTCTGCTGCCGTCCACCTTCCCTCTGCACCACCTCCTCTTCTCTGGTCACGCTGCTGTGCCTGTTCCTGTCCTCCTCCTCCTCCTCCTCCTCCTCCTCCTCCTCCTCCTCTGTGTTTCTGCTTCTCCCGCTCTGTATTTCTTGATTTCTTTGTTATTTTTCGTCCTATCATATTCTTTGTTTATTCCACATAATAAAACCCTTTCCTTCTATATCTTCTACTCCCTCTTTTTGATTCATACCTCCCCACACGGGCCTTTTGCTCCCTTGCCCTCTGCCAGTCTCTGTGTGAGTTCTATGCCAACCACTGTGCCCGGATAGAGGCCCTGCGACGCCAGCTTCAGGACGATCAGAGGGGCAGACAGGTAGAGCACACTGCCGCTGCTGGACCGGGGTGGTACTGCAGCTGGGATTCACTCTGGGATGCCAAACACTATCGAATCACAGAGACACAGTAACCCCCCCCCCCCTTACAATAGTGAACGACCAGAGACAAATGGTTTATGCCAAGAGTTTCACAAATGTTTGTCAATTTAGAAAAACAATAACACCTTTTTAACACCCCACAGTGTCAATAAAACAACACAAACTAATAATAAACAGAAATATTTTACAGCAACAAAGTTAAAAAATAAATCAAATCAATCGACACATGGAACTTTATTATACCAGGTTACGTTTAACCCAGCGACAGGGAATTAACGTTAAATGCTGGTAACACACACACGCACGCACACACAGAGAGACACACACACACACGCGCAGAGACACACACGTGCACACACACAGAGACACACACACACAGAGAGAGAGAGACACATACACAGAGACACATACACAGAGACACACACACAGACACACACACACAGAGACACACACGCAGAGACTAACATACAGAGAGAGACACAAGCACAGACAGACACAGACACGCACACACATACACACAGAAAGAGACACACACACGCACACACAGACACAGAGAGAGACACACACAGAGACACACACATACACACACACGCACACATACACACACGCACACATACACACACGCACACATACACACACAGACACACACACATAGAGACACACACACACAGAGACAGACACAGAGAGACACACACACACACAAACACACAGAGACACACACACGCACAGAGACACACGCACGCACACACACACACACACACACACACACACACATATGCTGGCTTCACAAATATTAAATCAAAGTTGACTGAGTTGATTTGACTCATCGACCTCCAGGGGAAAACTACAGTGTTTACTCCTGTTATTCAAAGCTCGTGTATAAGATCGTTTTTAACCATTTACGCATATTTTCATGTGTCGATCACTTCAGTTCATTTCCACCTGATCGTGATTCAGGATGTGAACCCACCGACCGGCTTAAACCCGCTCAGTTGACCTTTTTTAACTCTTACAGTATAAAGAATAAATATTATTTTTATGTCTAGGAAAATCCTGTGAGATGTTTTCATTACGTATGAAATTCATCCTTTTCCAGTCAGTTTGCTCACTGTTCTTAGTGTGTGACTGGAAACCTTTTATAAAACACACCCTTGAACTCTACTGTCGACTGTGGCTCAGTTGGTAGAGCGAGTCGGCTAATGCCCGGATGGTCGGGGGTACGATCCCCGCCCTGTCCTACCTGTGTCATGGTTGTTGTGTCCTTGGGCAGGACACTTCACCCACCTAGCCTCGTGTGAATGTGTGTGACTGCTGTATGTGTGAGGAGGTGGTCGAGGGGCCGTAGGCGCTGATTAGCTGCCACGCTTCCGTCAGTCGGCCCCAGGGCAGTTGTGACGTACTTTACCACCACCGTGTACGTCTGTGTGAATGAACCTGGACTCTGTAAAGCACCTTGAGAACAGAGAAAGGTGCTTTTTAAATCAAAGCCATAATAATAATAATAATAATACTCCCTGGTGTGATGTAACAGCTGCAGCCTCAGACTCCAGAGTCTCTTCATGTTTTGTTCAAGATCATCTTCAGTTTACAGGAAATCAAAGAAAGTAATGATGTGAGACCTTTGCTGTCAACCTTTCAGAATAAAAGCATTGATTAGTTTAAAAACTCAAAGGTGCACGCGAGAGAAAACAATTTTCTTTTTCAGATTTATTCATTGATCTATTTTTAATTAGAGTTAAAGTATTAGTGGGGGAACCGGAGTAAACCCATGTGCTGTTTCCATCCAGCTGGGTTTAGATGCAGGAACCCGGACTAAAGACAAACCTCCTCTTTCATCATGCTGTGATGAAGCGTTTAGACAAAGTTCAGACGACGAACTTCCAAACGTTCAGTCTTTCAGTCACTTTAGAGGTCGTCTTTGTCACGAGCAGACCAGACTTTCCCACGCAGTCATTTAAAAGATATTTCCGTGACATCACAAACAAAATGTTAACGTTTACATTTAAAAATTGGCCCTAAAGCAGTTTCATTAACGCACTTTCTATTGAACTTGAACACACCACGATAAACCCTGCAGTCAGAGTGTGGAGGGATACAGTATCTGAGGTCAGAGGTCAGAGGTCAACGAACCCGGGACTATAGAGGCTTATTTAACCTTAACCCTCCTGATAAAGCAGCAGGACTTTAGGTGGTCTGCTTTAATATGATCCCAAGATTATTTTTATGAATAAATATCAGAACATTCAAAAGAAAATCAGTGTTTTAAAAACCTGGTGCTGCATGAAAAATATAATAAATATAAATGTGAGACGGTGTTAACAAAGAACGACTAACACGAGGACTTAAGTGTGTTAATATGGACGTTAACTGTGTGTGAGTGTGTCCTCTGTGTGTGTGTGCGCGTGTGTGTGTGTGTGTGTGTGTGTGTGTGTGTGTGTCCTCTGTGTGTGAGTGTGTCCTCTGTGTGTGTGTGTGTGCGTGTGTGTGTCCTCTGTGTGAGTGAGTGTGTCCTCTGTGTGTGTGTTTCAGTGCCAGGAGCAGGGACAGCTACAGGAGTGTGTGTCAGCCGTCAGGGTGTGTCTGGCTCGGCTAGACTACGTTATAAAGGTCCTCACAACAACAACAGCCCAGACTCCTTTATCTTTATCTTTCTTCTCTTTTCTCAAATCACCTCTTTTCTTTTACCCTCTTCTCTCTCTCTTCCTCTTGTCCCCTGAAAATACTTGATCTCCCTCCTCAAGCTCGTGTTAGCGTGCTACTTAGTAGGGTTGGGCGATATGTTAAGAGTGTGTTTGAGCGCCGAGTTCGGATAAAACAAACAGAAAGCCGACCTTGAGCTCCGGGTAAATCCCCGCAGTGGGGCGTTAACGTTTGATCTGTTTGCCCGAGCAAAGAAGAAGCAACATGAACTGCCACGGAAAGACACTTTCTTCCACTTATTTTCATTATTAAACAGAAAAATCAAACCGTGCAGATTCTGGATTCATGTTTCTCATCCAAACACACTTCATCCAAACTGGACCGAACGAAATAAAACACCAAACACGTCTCAGGGCGCACTCCCACTGTGCCTCCGTCCCGTGCCCCAGCACGTGTCACGGCTAAAGTCTGGTTCCTTTGACCAGTGTGAGTGCAACCGTACCACGCCTAGCTGCGGCCAGCTTGCCGTCCACGGCCCGTTTGGGAGAGGTGGGCTTTTGTAAAGCACGTTTGCACGTGTACGAGCACGAGCGTGCGCACGTGTACGAGCACGAGCGTGCGCACGTGTGCGAGGCCTACGGCGGTTCTGAGGTCATTTCCTGTGCGCCTGTTGGGACGTAGAGAAAAGAAGGAGGGACCATGCGCGGACATTTCAAACAATGGCGGTGAAAGGTTCACGTTGGTGTGAAAAATGGGTCAGATTTCTGTAACTTTTAGAGAACAAACGCAGCAGATCTCATGCTTGTGTCGTCATTTTAACAACGCTTCTCAAATATTGACGTTATCTGCTCCGCTCCAGTAAATGAGCAAAATAAAGTTAATAAAGTTATTTTATGAAGCTGAAAATAAGGTTTTTGTCCAGGGGCCGTATTCACTAAACACGTTAAAGGTTGAATCCGTAGAACGATGAGAACAGCTCCATCTAGAGTCTCAAGATCGTCGTCACAACAACAATGGCCCAAAAAAATCAAATCAAAACACTTCAGCTGATCGCAGATGTGTTCGTCCAGTTGCCGGATTTTCTTTAATTGATTCAACGGCTTCATTAATGTTAATGTGGAGGTTTGTTGTCGTGATCTCTGAGAAACATGACGACAAAATCAACTGTTCAAATGATCCACAGTGAAAAGTCTCTGGAAGTTTAAGAGTCAACATTTCCCCACGCTACGGTGTTTAAAAAAAGGAAACAAACATCACAATAAATAATAAAATCAATTTACAATAAAAACGTGTAATAATAAAATGTTGCACGTGGAGAAAAGCGTATCGTCCCAGCTCTGCTGCTCGTCCAGCCGGCTAATTCTGCAGCTAACGCTGAACTACGCAGCTGTAGGTTTACTGCACTAGTTAGATTATAACTGTGTGTGTGTGTGTGTGTGTGTGTGCGCGCGTGTGTGTGTGTGTGATGCTGCCTGATGCTCCCAGGTGATGTTTCAGCCAGACACTAAAGAACTACAGTCAGCTGTTCTTTGTGCGTGCGTGCGTGCGTGCGTGCGTGCGTGCGTGCGTGCGTGCGTGTATGTGTGTGTGCGCGCGTGTGTGTGTGTGTGCGTGTGTGTCTTGTCCTCCAGTTGTGGTTCTTCTCACACTTGGTTGTTTGGCTGAAACACGACAGCTGCCTTGTTGTTGTTGATGTTGCTGTTGTTATAGTAACAGAGTGTGTTTTAATGGCACAGCTGGTTGTCATGACTACACAGAACTGCACCACCCTCTCCCCTCCCCCTCCTTTCTCTTTGTTTACATCTTAACCCCCTCCCAAAAACATGTTGTGCAAGCTCCGCCCCCGCCGCCGCCGCCTGGACCGCGGTGTTGTGGGCTGCGTCCAGTGATAACCTGGAGTGTCGTGTTCGGGGGGCTTTTGTCAGACAGCAGTGGCACAAAGAACTCCAGCAGGAACCAAAACACAGATTATTATGTTATTTTTTATATTTTATTATTGAAATAAAGTCTTGATGCGGTCCAGAGGAAGGGGAGGGGCCTCGCCTCTGTGAGGACCAGAGGAAGAAACCTCCAGAACAGAAATCGCTCTTTACGTTCAGAGTGAATAATCACCGTGACGTGAGATCCGTTGTGTTTCCCTTAGAACGACGTTTCATATCTGCAGCCTCACCTTCAGCTGCCTCTGAATCTCGTTCTTTAAAGTTCAATTAGTTGCCACGGTGACCAGCGAGGTCGTCTGATCGCCTCAGTGATGCAGTTGAAGGGGCGGAGCTTGCCAAGATCACCCGACTAATACATACTGCTGCTGCTGTTGTTTGTTTGTTGCTGTTTGTTTGTTTGTTGTCGATGGTAACCCGTAGCAACCAGCCCCCCTGTCTGATCCCACTTTTCCTCCTCACCGCTGTGTTCCTCTCCTGTATCCCACGATGCTTTGCAGGAGCTGAGGGAGATCCACAGCCGGCAGCAGAGGCAGAAACAGAGGGAGCTGGAGGGGGAGACACACACACTGGCACACACACACCCTCACTTACACACGCCGATCGAGAGGAAGTCCGCCGAGCTGCAGGAGAGCAGGTGAGAATGAAACACTGATCTCAACAGTGCACGCTCACACGCACGCACACGCACACACACACACACACACACACACACACACACACACACACACACGTAAAGGTAACGGCTACAAAGACTTTGGCAAGAACGCAAAATTATTTTTATTCTGAATTTCTATTTAACTACAAATATAAATGTTGGTGTTTTGAGTTCCTGTAACAACTACTAAGGTAGAAATCCAGGAGAGATGCTAACAGCCGGACGTGGCTAACAGTGGTTAGCTCGAGGCAGCACGGTGAAGGCATTCAAAGGTCTTTTTTAACCACTAATGCTGCTGAAAATAACAGCAAACCTCTGCAGCAGCATGAGAAGAGTCATCAGCGTAGTTAGTGAAGCCAGAGTTTATTAAAGAGTGTTTTAAAGACTTACCTACTGGCCCCTGCACCAGCTCCTCTCTTAGTAAAGTCCATTACAGTGGAAGGAGCCCATTGGTGCTTTGTTTAGGAATCTCTCGCCTCTTCCAAGATGTTCTGGGGACATGTTAGAAAAGTACGGTGCGGACGATGAGGGATGGGGAATCCTCCAGAGCTGTCGAACAGCGTGTTGAGGTATTCAATGTTTCCACGCCACGGTGAAAAATGTCACTCAGTGCCCATAGACACAACGCAAAATGCCTTTACTATACTACTATATTATCTTTTATTAACTTATATTTACCAACTGGCAAGAACCACAGCCACGTCCGGCTGTTAGCGACTCGCTTAAGTCTAACTTCTTGTCTTTCCAACTGAATATAATTTTAACCGTTTACTTCAGCTTTGACTTTACAAGAGTCTTCAAAAGGACGCTAACTCAGGTGCATTAGCCGTGCGCTAACCCACTCCTCACGCACTCGTACTTCAGTCCTTCACAATAAAACTTCACCAACTTCAAAATATCCATTAAAAGCTCTTTAACTTCCATTTTTAATGTAAACCACCACCTGAGCGTCGCCCAAACGCTCTCTTTTTCTCTCATTAGTCACTTTTTTAATACTAATTAAACGTGTAAATATATTAAATATCAGTCGTAGATTCTTAGAACTGTGTGAATTCATTAAACTTGCACTTTGTTTAGCGATCGTTCAGGAAACGCACCGTGAAAAGACCAGGAAACTGCATCAGACTGGATGATTTTAGATTAAAAGTTTCCCTGGTTCATGGTTTCACCCGCCTCTCCCTCTCCTCAGGTTGTCATCGGAGGAGAGCGTGGCCTGGCGGGATGAAGCGCCGAGCTGCTCCCTCCCTAACGCCCCGACGCCGCCCTCCATCTCTGCGCCGCACGCCTGGCTCAACAGAGTGACCCAGGAAGAGGAGGAGAGGAAGAGGAAAGGGATGGAGGAGGAGGAGGAGGAGGAGGAAGAGGAGGAGGAGGAGGAGAAGGGAGCCGAAGAGAAGGAGGAAGAAGGGAGAGGAAAGAAGGACATGCAGGAGAAACTGAGCAAGCTGTTCAGCCAGCCGGCCGACCCCTGGGCGTCAACGGGTGCGTTCGACGTCCGCGCTGCAGCGGTTAAAGACGGAGGTGTGAATGTGTGGAGGTCCAATTAAATCACTGCAAACACAGAGGCTGCTTCACTCAAATCTAGAGTTTAAACAGGGATTTAGGGTCAAGTTATAATATTAATAATAATCCATAAACTCCAGCAACTTTCCTCTAAACTTCCTGAATTAAATTTATAATTTATCTGCTAAACAAAGGGGATACCTCTCTGGAACAAGAACCACCTGTCACAAATCCAAGGCTTCAGCAAAACGTGAATGCAACAGTGGAGGAAGTGCTCAGACCCTTTACTTAAGTCAAAGTCCGGGGGGACGGTAGGCCGGTACTGGTCGGCGTACCACTTAAAGATTTGGAGGTTTACGCCGTACAAGAAAAATATACTGACTCTGAAAAAAATAGCACTTTCAGCAAGTCAACACACCTGCTAACGTCAAATTAGCAGAAGCAGCACGTTTTCCCCAATATACATTTCATATAAATTGTCTGAACCATCGTGCAGCGCTTCACTCGACAGACGAGTAAACACACGTTTGTTAGGGCGTCCTCCCACTGTGCCTCCGTCCCGTGCCCCGTGCTTTAGGGTCCTTGTCCCCCCCTCCAGGCCCGTTTGTACTCACACTACCTGGGCCTCGGAGAATGCGTGCTTTACTAAAGCCCACCTCTCCCAAACGGGCCGTGGACGGCAAGCGTGCCGCTCCTAGACGTGGTACGGTTGCACTCACACTGGTCAAAGGAACCAGACTTTAGCGTGACACGTGATCGGGCACGGGACGGAGGGACAGTGGGAGTGCGACCTAAATAAGTCTCCCAAATACAAACAACATATACAGAAAAATATGCTGAGGTTTCAGTATTCTGTTTTTATGTGTGCGGTGTTTCACTGGACAGACGAGCGAGCATCAGGCTGCTGCGTAGTAACGACCGTGAGTCAGGAGATGATGATGTGATGGAAGATTAGGAAGAGAAGTGGAGGGCAGAAGGAGACGATCTGGAGCAGTCCTCCTGAAGCTGCAGTCATGGCTTCAGATGATGACTGAACCCGTCTGTCTGTGGCTGAACATCGGTCTTAGAGAGCCGGAGATTTTCTGAGGTGGTGCGTCAAGCAGGAAACCGGTGGATTGTTACTCCAGGTAGGGAATGAGTCCTGACCCCAAGTGATGAGTTCAAGGACCTCAGGATCTTGTTCACGAGTGAGGGGACGATGGAGCGTGAGTTTGGCCGGAGAATCGAAGCAGCGGGGGCGGAGCTGCGGGGGCGGAGCTGCAGTCGCTCTACCGCACCGTTGTGATGAACAGAGAGCTGAGGAAGGCAAAGCTCTGGATCTACCCTCAGTCCTGGTTCCTACCCTCACCTGTGGTCCTGAAAGCTGGGTCAGGACCCAAAGAACCAGGTCCAGGTCAGGACCCAAAGAACCAGGTCCAGGTCAGGACCCAAAGAACCAGGTCCAGGTCAGGACCCAAAGAACCAGGTCCAGGTCCAAGGGGGTCTGGAGTCTCCCTTAGAGAGAGGGGGAGAAGTTCAGCATCCGTGAGGAACTCGGAGTAGAGCCGCTGCTCCTTTGTGTTGAAAGGAGCCAGTTGAGGTGGTTCAGGATCATCTGGTCTGGATGAACCCTGGGCGCCTCCCTAGGGAGGTGTTCCAGGCACGTCCAGCTGGGAGGAGGCCTCGGGGAAGACCCAGGACCAGGTGGAGAGATTAGATCTCCACACTGGCCTGGGAACGTCTCAGGATCCCCCAGTTAGAGCTGGTTAATGTGGACCGGGAAAGGGAAGTTTGGGGTCCCTGCTATAGTCTATAAGTAAGAGTCTTAAATTCAAATATACTCATATAAATTTGAATATACTCTTTAAAAAATACTTGATTTTCACTCATTTAGATCAAAAACATTTGAATATTTGACATAAATGATGTTGACGTCGTGTTCGTCGATCCCTGATCCAAACACTTGATCAGAGTAGTTTCCAGACCCGTGCGCTGACTCGTCCTGATGACGGTGCATCATCGAGTCTCTCTGTCCTTTGCAGCGGAGAAGGGTCCGGTTCCCAGTCTGTTCGAGCAGAAGACGCCGGTCTGCAGTTTCGACCAGCAGCAGCACCCGGTGAAGGTGGTCTACTACAGGGCGCTGTACCCGTTCGACGCCCGCAGCCACGATGAGATCAGCATCGCTCCCGGGGATGTCATCATGGTACGTGCACACACACACATGCGTCCTCGCCGCAGACACAAGGAACGCAGGAGCAGGTGCTGCAGACATCAACCATGAGTCAGCAGAAATACTTCAACCATGAGTCAGCAGAAATACTTTCATCGTTTAAACTGTTGTTAAACTGAAATAAGACCCAAAGTGTTTCGTTCTCTGTTTGGATTTTACAGCGGCTGGACTCCGTAAAGGTCCTGAAGGCTGCGGTCGACACTAAAAACAATATTATTATTCAACAATACTCAACGTTAATACAATGTTTTATATTTATGGCTTAAAGCGAGTAAAGTCGTCCAGGAGTAAATGTGTATTAAATGATTAAGTGTTATATGGATTTCAAACTAAAAATCAGACAATTTTAACATTTATAAACCATTGTTTCACATTTTCAACAATTCTAGAAATGAACATTTAGAAAATAAATAATAAATAAAATAAATATTTAAAGAAACATGTTCAGTATCAGACATTTAACTAAAGAATAAATAAAAATAAAAATATAATAAATATTAAAATAAACATCATGTTCAGTTGTTGACCATTTAAATAAGTAAAATAAATAACAAATGAATATTTAAATAAACATGGTCAGTATCAGACATTTAAATAAAGAATAAAAAAATATATAATAAATATTTAAATAAACATGTTCTGTATCAGGGAGTTTTTAACCATTTAAATAATTTATAAATAGAAATAAAATAAATAAGTAAATAAACACCATGTTCAGTATAAGTGAGTTGTTGAACATTTAAATAATAAATAAAAAATAATAAATATGTAAACAAACATGTCCAGTATCAGACAGTTGTTGACATTTGAATAAATAAAATAAATAATAAATAAAGTAAATATGTAAACAAACATCATGTTCAGTTGTTGACATCTTAATAAATAAAAATAAAATAAACATGTTAAATAAATAAAACCAAAAGTGTGTATTAACTCTCTCCTCTCTCCTTTGTGCAAACTGAAGGTGAAGGGGGAATGGGTAAGTTCTCCCCCCCCCCCTCGTGTTGTGCCTCCACCAATCACACGCCAGCTTTCATCTGAACTCACGCTGTCATTGGTCGATCTCACGTCACCTCATTTTATACCAAATCATTTAAATCAGACCTGTAAATGTTTAAAAGTCATGAATCAACTTTAAATAATAAAATTATTACGTATGAATTTATTTTTGATGTTTGAAGCTTCAGTCGTCCGTAAACTCGATGCTACTAACTTTCACAGACTTCCAGGTTTTTACAACAAATACTGAAATAAACAAACAAAGGAAACAAAGAAATACAGTTTATTTCATCCTGAGGTTATTTACGGAGTTACAGATCATTAAAAAGGTTTTTGTTTATTATTAACTTTTGTTTGTCACGATAAAAAACAACAACCAGAACTCATTCACAGTCAGGGCGCCCTCCCACTGTGCCTCCGTCCCGTGCCCCGTGCTTTAGGGTCCTTGTCCCCCCCTCCAGGCCCGTTTGTCCTCACACTACCTGGGCCTCGGAGAATGCTTCTTGCTGCCTATACGTCATCACGCCGTAACACGTCACACGCATTGATGACGTCATGGCGATGCGTGGCTTTGTTTCCAGATCTTTCCGTAGACCTCGGAGTTTTTGTGCGTCTTGTCGACTGTTTTTGAATCTTTTCATCGACCAAATCTGCAGTAAGCACTCCACCTCCGCATCACACCAACGTGAACCTTTCACCGCCATTGTTTGAAATGTCCGCGCATGGTCCCTCCTTCTTTTTTCTACGTCCCAACAGGCGCACAGGAAATGACCTCAGAACCGCCGTAGGCCTCGTGCTCGTACACGTGCGCACGCTCGTGCTCGTACACGTGCAAACGTGCTTTACTAAAGCCCACCTCTCCCAAACGGGCCGTGGACGGCAAGCGTGCCGCTCCTAGACGTGGTACGGTTGCACTCACACTGGTCAAAGGAACCAGACTTTAGCCGTGACACGTGCTCAGGCACGGGACGGAGGCACAGTGGGAGGGCGCCCTTAAAGTCATCAAGTTAAGTTTGTTTTTCTCATTCGATTATTTTCTCATCTGTGATGTCACTTCCTGGAATTCAACTCTGACCTGCTGTCGTCGTTGCTGTTGTTGTTGTTGTCGTCGTCGTCGTCGTCGTTGTTGTTGTTGTTGTTGTTGTCGTCGTCGTCGTCGTCGTCGTCGTCATCGTTGTTGTTGTTGTTTAAATCTGCTCCACCATGAATCTGCACTCGCACGTCTTTAGCGATGATTGTCCCGCTGCTCAGTTTGCACGTCCTCGCCTCCTCTCCGCTCGTCTTCAGTCGCAGACACGCGACTTTAAAGAGCGTGCGTCTGCCAGCGCTGACTGTGGCGTCCCCGCCCACAGGACGCTTTAATGACGCTAGTTAGCCTGTTAGCACATTAGCTACACAACCTGGTTTCACTTTGATGTATAAGTTTGTTTCCATCTCAGAGCCGAGTGACTTCATCTGTTACATCCTCACTTCCTGTTTCTCTTCTCGTGCGCTGACCGAACGGCCAATCGCAGCCATTTCTCGAGGCGCCTCAGAAAATTAGTTTCAAAGCGAGCTCTCTCGCCAACGCTGTCTTAACCCCGCCCCCTCTGCTCTCACAGGTGGATGAATCCCAAACAGGTGAACCCGGCTGGCTGGGCGGAGAGCTCCGGGGTCGCACCGGGTGGTTTCCAGCCAATTACGCGGAGCGGATTCCCGACAGTGAAGCGCCGGTCAGCCTGCGTGCGACCGCCTCCGCCACACCCACCTCAGCCCAGCAGCAGCCGATGACCACGCCTCCCCCGGCGCCCGCACACACCTCGTCCTCCGCGTCCTCCGCCAACAGCAACTGGGCCGACTTCAGCACCACGTAAGTCCTGAACGCGTCAGTCCGGTGAAAACGGACCCAATGAAAAATGTTTTGGTTGATCAACAAAGGTCAGTGGGTCACGTTAGCGTCCAAGGATCAACACTCGCACAGGAAGTGAAAAGGGGGTGACGTGGTGGAGGGGTGGGGTCCTTGTGAGGGTGCGGGCAGCTGAGGTCTGGACTAACGTGAGTTTATGGAGGAGAGAGTCGCAGTAATCAAGCGAGAAGTGACAAGGCTGTGAACTATGGGGCGGCTGCGGCTTAGTGGGAGAGTGGGTCGTCCTCTATTCCTCTACCTCTCCCTCTTCCTCTTCCTCTCCCTCTTCCTCTACCTCTTCCTCTACCTCCTCCTCTTCCTCTACCTCTTCCTCTTCCTCTACCTCTTCCTCTTCCTCTTTCTCCTCCTCTTCCTCTATCTCTCCCTCTTCCTCTTCCTCTTTCTCCTCCTCTTCCTCTCCCTCCTCCTCTCCCTCTCCCTCTTCCTCTCCTTCTTCCTCTTCCTCTTCCTCTACCTCTTCCTCTTCCTCTACCTCTTTCTCTCCCTCTCCCTCTTCCTCTCCTTCTTCCTCTTCCTCTACCTCTTCCTCTCCCTCTACCTCTCCCTCTCCCTCTACCTCTTTCTCTCCCTCTTCCTCTTCCTATTCCTCTTCCTCTCCCTCTTCCTCTACCTCTCCCTTTTCCTCTCCCTCTACCTCTCCCTCCTCCTCTTCCTCTTCCTCTTCCTCTCCCTCTTCCTCTCCCTCTTCCTCTCCCTCTACCTCTTCTTCCTCCTCTTCCTCTAACTCTACCTCTTCCTCTCCTTCTTCCTCTACCTCTTCCTCTACCTCTTCCTCTCCCTCCTCCTCTTCCTCTACCTCTACCTCTCCTTCTTCCTCTACCTCTTCCTCTCCCTCTTCCTCTTCCTCTCCTTCTTCCTCTACCTCTACCTCTCCCTCCTCCTCTTCCTCTCCCTCTTCCTCTACCTCTCCCTCTTCCTCTTCCTCTACCTCTACCTCTTCCTCTTCCTCTCTCTTCCTCTCCCTCTTCCTCTCTCTTCCTCTACCTCTCCCTCTTCCTCTTGCTCTACCTCTCCCTCCTCCTCTTCCTCTACCTCTTCCTCTTCCTCTTTCTCCTCCTCTTCCTCTACCTCTCCCTCTTCCTCTCCCTCTTCCTCTACCTCTCCCTCCTCCTCTTCCTCTACCTCTTCCTCTTCCTCTCTCTTCCTCTCCCTCTTCCTCTTCCTCTCCCTCTACCTCTTCCTCTCTCTTCCTCTACCTCTTCCTCTCCCTCTTCCTCTTCCTCTTCCTCTCTCTTCCTCTCCCTCTTCCTCTATTCCTCCTCCTCTCCCTCCTCTTCCTCTCCTTCTTCCTCTCCCTCTTTCTCTTCCTCTTCCTCTCCCTCTTCCTCTACCTCCTCCTCTTCCTCTACCTCCTCCTCTCCCTCCTCTTCCTCTCCTTCTTCCTCTCCCTCTTTCTCTTCCTCTTCCTCTCCCTCTCCCTCTACCTCTACCTCTCTCTTCCTCTACCTCTACCTCTTCCTCTCCCTCTTCCTCATCCTCTACCTCTCCCTCTTTCTCTACCTCTTCCTCTCCCTATTCCTCTTCCTCTCCCTCTACCTCTTCCTCTCCCTCTTCCTCTTCCTCTACCTCTTCCTCTCCCTCATCCTCCTCCTCTTCCTCTCCCTCTTCCTCTTCCTCTCCCTCTTCCTAAAGAAGGTAAATGATGAAAAGGAGGGGCCCCAGGACGGCGCCCTGGGGCACGCCTAAAGTGACGGGGGAACGCTGGGTGCTGGTTCGAACCCAGTGCGGCGCTTCTCACGCGCGGCTCCTCCGTGTTTCTGTGTGTCTGTGTTTCCAGTTGGCCGTCCAACACCGCCAGCCAGTCCGACAGCGAGGGGTGGGACGCGTGGCCGACCTCCTCCACCAGTCAGAATCCTTCGCTCAGCGTTCCCTCGGCGCAGCTGCGACAACGCTCCGCCTTCACGCCTGCTACCATGACGACGGGCTCCTCCCCCTCTCCTGTGCTCGGACAGGTAACGAAACTTTGTACGACGTTTAGTTCAGGAACGGAAATTAGACGAATGTTCCTTAAACTGGGCTCAGGTACGGAGGAAGAAGCTGCTGAAGGAAACACATAAGTGACTAAAATATATAAAAAATTAAGGTTTTTATATATTTAATGTGATTTAAACTCATGTTTCTGTTTTAATCAGTTTATTTATTTACATTTGGATTCATTCTTCAGTGACTACAGTTTATTATTTTACTATTTAATGCTCCTTTAATATGAATTACGCAAATATATCATTTATAAATAAGAATAATTCACAATTAAATTAATTACTTAATTAAAAAATGTTGAAAATCATTTAAAAAATATTCATAAATTTAAAAAAATACTAAAAATAAAAATATAAAAGGGAAATTAAAAAATCCCTTTGAGATATTTATTTATGTTTAAGAACTGAAGTAATTTAATCAGTTGGTTAATTCAATTAATTAATTAAGGGCTAATAAATACATTTAAATAAATAATACATAAAAAACTACATGTTTAATTTAAAATGTATTTTAGAAAATAAAGTGGAATTAAAAGGAAAGTATTCATTCATTCTAAAAACAATTATAATGAATAAAAACACACGTTTGATTTAATTTAAATGTATTTTAGAAAATAAATGAAAATGGAAAATTAAAGAGAAAAATAAATCAAAAAATTACGTCACATTTTATAAATAAATTAACTTGTTCATTTATTTTTAATATTATTTTTCTACATTTTTACACGTTGCTGTTTTCATGGAGTCGTTTATTTATTTAGTTTGGGCAGCTTCGGTCCTCCGTACACAGACGGGTTCAGTTAGAAAGTCCGCTCCTCCTCCTCTCCCTCCTCCTCTTCGTCTTCCTCTCCCTCTTCCCCCTCCTCTTCCTCTTCTTCTTCTTCTTCCTCCTCCTCTTCGTCTTCCTCTCCCTCTTCCCCCTCCTCTTCCTCTTCTTCTTCTTCCTCCTCCTCTCCCTCTTCCTCTCCCTCTTCCTCTTCTGCTTCTTCTTCCTCTCCCTCTTCCTCCTCCTCTTCCTCTTCTTCTTCTTCCTCCTCCTCTCCCCTCCTCCTCTTCGTCTTCCTCTCCCTCTTCCCCCTCCTCCTCCCTCCTCCTCCTCCTCTCCCTCTCCTCTTCCTCCTCCTCTTCCTCTTCTTCTCTTCTTCCTCCTCTCCCTCTCCCTCTCCGTCTTCTTCCTCTACCTCCTCTCCCTCTCCTCTTCCTCCTCCTCTTCCTCCTCCTCCCCCTCTTCCTCTCCCTCTTCCCCCTCCTCTTCCTCTTCTTCTTCTTCTTCCTCCTCTCCCCTCTCCCTCTCCGTCTTCTTCCTCTACCTCCTCTCCCTCTCCCTCTTCCTCCTCCTCTTCCTCCTCCTCCCCCTCTTCCTCTCCCTCTTCCCTCCTCTCCATCTCCCTCTTCCTCCTCCTCTTCCTCTACCTCCTCCTCTCCCTCCTCCTCCTCCTCTTCCTCTCCCTCTTCCTCCTCCTCTCCCTCTCCCTCTTCCTCCTCCTCTTCCTCCTCTCCCTCTCCCTCTTCCTCTCCCTCTCCCCTCCTCCTCTTCCTCTCCATCTCCCTCTCCCTCCTCCTCCTCTTCCTCGCCGTCAGCCTCGCTCTTCGTCATGTGAGGTTGTGACGGTGGTCCTTGTGTTTGTCAGGGGGAGAAGGTGGAGGGTCTGCAGGCTCAGGCTCTGTACCCCTGGAGAGCCAAGAAGGACAACCACCTCAACTTCAACAAGAACGAGGTGCATGAGCTTTTATTCTGACGCACGTTTGATTCTGACTTCCTGGAGTTTCTCTGAACTGACGTTGTTGTTGTTGTCGTCGTTGTTGTTGTCGATGTCGTTGTCGTTGTTTTTGTTGTTGTGGGTGCAGATAATCACCGTGCTGGAGCAGCAGGACATGTGGTGGTTAGGTGAGCTGCAGACCGGACAGAGAGGCTGGTTCCCCAAAAGTTACGTCAAGCTCATCTCCGCCACCATGACGCCCACCTCCCGGCGCCGCAGCACGCAGCAAGAACACCAGGTGGGTTCGGTCGTGGAGGTCGGAGCACGCTCATCAAACCAGAGTCCAGTCTGACATGAGTTAGTGTTGCACCGTAAACCGATCCCAGCCGCTAACAACAATAACATTCTGCTAGTGTCGGTTGGGTGCGGCAGCCGTGACAGACGTGACCCTCCGTAGTTTGTTTATAAGCAGACGCATGCAGCGAGCGCGTAGAAGACGGCACGCCACACGCCAGTCATCTTTTTTTAACGTGCGTTTCTCTTCCAGTGAGTCTGGAGCATCAGACAGCCCGCCCAACGGGAAACGCCCCTCGCCATCCCCGACCAAACCCTCCGACTCTGGAGAAGGTAACACACAGACGCACACACACACACACACACACACACACACACACACACACACACAGACACAGACGTGGGTAACTTGTCCTTGACTCTGTGTGTGTGTGTGTGTGCACAGAGTACGTGGCCATGTACACCTACGAGAGCAGCGAACAGGGAGACCTGAGTTTCCAGCAGGGAGACGTCGTCATGGTGACCAGGAAAGAGGGCGACTGGTGGACGGGGACGGTCGGCGGCAAAACCGGCGTCTTCCCCTCCAACTACGTGAAACCACGAGACTCGTCCTCAGAGGTGTGTGCGTGTGTGTGTGTGTGTGTGTACCTCAGTGTGTGTGTGTGCGTGTGTGTGTGTGTGTCTGTGTGCGTGCGTGTGTGCGTGTGTGTGTGTGTGTACCTCAGTGCGTGTGTGTGTGTGTGTGTGTGTGTGTGTGTGTTTGTGTACCTCTGTGTGTGTGTGTGTGTGTGTGTGTGTGTGTGTGTGTGTGTGTGTGTGTGTGTGTGTGTGTGTGTGTGTGTGTGTGTGTGTGTGTGTGTGTGTGTGTGTGTGTGTGTGTGTGTGTGTGTGTGTGTGTGTGTGTGTGTGTGTGTGTGTGTGTGTGTGTGTGTGTGTGTGTGTGTGTGTGTGTGTCTGTGTGTCTGTGTACCTCAGTGCGTGTGTCTGTGTGTGTGTGTGTGTACATTTGTAACTGTTGCTTAAACTCTCTTCAGTCTCTGGGACCCGCGGGGAAGACGGGGAGCCTGGGAAAGAAACCAGGTGAGCTTTAAACTTTAATTGATAAATTGTGACATAAGTTGATATTTCTTATTATATTTCAGCTCACAAACACACAATAACTCGACGTTCTCATATTGTTAAACGTTAAATGCTAATAAAAAGACGTTGCCTTAGCGACGGGGGGAAATAAAGAAGAATAGAATAGAAATACTTTATTGATCCCTTAGGTTTAGCTGAGGAGCTGCTAACCGCTAACAATGAATGATGCAGCACCAATATAACTGATCACTGCGTGGGGACTTTACTTCCTGATTCCCAGGATGCACCGCGTCACTGTTGCCATGATCACAATAACACTCAAACATGGCTGAACTCCAGTGACAGAGCTGTGGATCTGTGGGGGCGTAACAGATCCACAGGTCTGTCGCCCGTTTCTCAAAGCAGAAGCGAGTGAATGCTGACGCTCCTCTTGTGTCTGTCCGTCTGCAGAGATCGCTCAGGTGATCGCCCCCTACAGCGCCACGGGAGCGGAGCAGCTGACGTTGGCGCCGGGTCAGCTCATCCTCATCCGGAAAAAGAACCCGGGGGGCTGGTGGGAGGGTGAGCTCCAGGTACACACGCACAAACTCTCAGACACGCAAATATAACACACACTTCCACCTCAACCTCAACCAGGGCCTGAAGCCAGTGAGGTCAGGAATCGTATATTTGAGATAAACGTAGAGAGAAAGAATCCTGAGGGCGCCCGCCCACGCTCCTAGACGTGGTACGGTTGCACTCACACTGGTCAAAGGAACCAGACTTTAGCTGTGAAATGTGCTGGGGCACGTTACGGAGGCACAGTGGGAGGGGGCCCTAAAATACATCAAATAAAAAGCGTGGAGATAAATGTGTCCATGGAACAAAATACCTTTTTAAGCAGATATCAAAGTAGTTCAGTGTTTGTGTGTGTGGAGTTTATTCAACAGGAAGTAGTTTTTCACTTTTCATAGATATCATAAATATTCATTCGTATCTGCAGTCGTTTGAATTTAGTGTCAAGATTTTGTTCATATCGTTGGATTATATGAGTCTTAAGTTATAATTCACTTCCATGAATGTGCTGTGAGGTGTGTTTAACATGCTGTGTGTTGATTGGTTCAGGCCCGGGGGAAGAAGCGTCAGATCGGCTGGTTTCCGGCCAATTACGTGAAGCTGCTCAGTCCAAGCACCAGCAAGACGACGCCTACAGAGCCCACCCCCCCGAAACTGGCTCCTGCCAACACAGGTACTAACACACACACACACACGGGTGGATGAGTGAACGGCTCCACCGGGCTCAGGTCCACGGGCCTGTGAGGTCAGGGGCACAAAACACCCTAAAATGACAACAAAGAGGCGAAATAACCATGAAAAGATGCTGAATGACTAAAAATAGATGCAAAACCACCACAAAAAGATGCAAAATGACTAAAAATAGATGCAAAACCACCACAAAAAGATGCAAAATGACTAAAAATAGATGCAAAACCAACACAAAAAGATGCAAAATGACTAAAAATAGAAGCAAAACCAGCACAAAAAGATGCAAAATGACTAAAAATAGATGCAAAACCAGCACAAAAAGATGCAAAATTACTAAAAATAGATGCAAAACCAGCACAAAAAGATGCAAAATGACTAAAAATAGATGCAAAACCAGCACAAAAAGATGCAAAATGACTAAAAATAGATGCAGAACCACCACAAAAAGATGCAAAATGACTCAAAATAGATGCAAAACCACCACAAAAAGATGCAAAATGACTCAAAATAGATGCAAAACCAGCACAAAAAGATGCAAAATGACTAAAAATAGATGCAAAACCAGCACAAAAAGATGCAAAATTACTAAAAAATAGATGCAAACCTCCACAAAAACTTAAATGACTGCAAACAGGCTAGATTTAAAGATGTTCGGATGCTAGAAAAGGAAACCATCCTTTCAAAATAAAAGAGGAGACATTGTGTGTAACTGACTTCCTGTCTCTGGTCCTGCAGCTGTGTGTCAGGTGATCGGCATGTACGACTACGTGGCGCAGAACGACGACGAGCTGGCCTTCCTGAAGGGTCAGGTGATCACGGTGCTCAACAAGGACGACTGTGATTGGTGGAAGGGCGAGCTCAACGGGAGGGAGGGGCTGTTTCCTAGCAACTACGTCAAACTCACCACGGACACCGACCCGAGCACGCAGTGTGAGTACACGCAAAACACACACAAACACACACACACTCACACTTAACCTCCACGTGAACACAACACTTTAACATGCCCTCAGTAGGAACACACACACACACACACACAAAAACACACACACACACGTCAGAGCCAGGTGTGGAGATGCTGTCCCTCTCTCAGTGTTTGACCTCTGACCTTTGACAATCCTTTGGGCCTCTTTGATAACCTCCCAGTCATGGTGTGTGTGTGTGTGTGTGTGTGTGTGTGTGTGTGTGTGTGTGTGTGTGTGTGTGTGTGTGTGTGTGTGTGTGTGTGTGTGTGTGTGTGTGTGTGTGTGTGTGTGTGTGTGTGTGTGTGTGTGTGTGTGTGTGTGTGTGTGTGTGTGTGTGTGTGTGTGTGTGTGTGTGTGTGTGTGTGTGTGTGTGTGTGTGTGTGTGTGTGTGTGCCCTGCATGTGTCCCTTCAGCATGATCCACCGTAGACTTAGAGTTTCTAGAGCTGAACCGTGATAAAAACATAATTCATCAGCGTCTAACGTGAACGACAGGTCTGTAAATACAGTTGTTAGTGTTTTACTTTTAAATAAAGACAAAATAGTAAAGTTTGTAACTGTAAAATGTTTGTTTGTAGTTGTATTATTCTATATTTATGTAACGAGCGCTCACACGTGTGTTTTCAGCTGTTAAAACTTTATTCTGCATTTTTAATTTCACCAAAACTTTTAGGTTTTTTATGTTTTGGTCTAAATTTTAAAAAGCAGGAACATGAGCTGATGAGTCTGAGCAACAACTTCTATCAGATTAAGATCGTTTCATATCAAGATATTGATTTATATCAATTATTCGTCTGTGTGAGAGATTTTTCTCCTGTGTGAATTTGATGAAATGTTTTTTCTGGTTTATTAACATTAGAAAAATTAACAGGGCGTAAAACGTTGCCAGAAAAGATGCAAAATGACTAAAAATAGATGCAAAAAGATGCAAAATGACTAAAAGTAGATGCAAAAAGATGCAAAATGACTAAAAGTAGATGCAAAAAGATGCAAAATGACTAAAAATAGATGCAAAACCAACACAAAAAGATGCAAAATGACTAAAAGTAGATGCAAAAAGATGCAAAATGACTAAAAGTAGATGCAAAAAAAATGCAAAATGAATAAAAATGGATGAAAACCAGCACAAAAAGATGCAAAATGACTAAAAATAGATGCAAAACCAGCACAAAAGATGCAAAATGACTAAAAATAGATGCAAAACCAGCACAAAAAGATGCAAAATGACTAAAAATAGATGCAAAACCAGCACAAAAAGATGCAAAATGACTAAAAATAGATGCAAAACCAGCACAAAAAGATGGAAAATGACTAAAAATAGATGCAAAACCAGCACAAAAAGATGCAAAATGACTAAAAATAGATGCAAAACCAGCACAAAAAGATGCAAAATGACTAAAAATAGATGCAAAACCACCACAAAAAGATGCAAAATGACTAAAAATAGATGCAAAACCAGCACAAAAAGATGCAAAATGACTAAAAATAGATGCAAAACCACCACAAAAAGATGCAAAATGACTAATAATAAATGCGTACATTCGCAGCTCGACCTTCAGTCTGCAGGTCGTTCAGTCCGTAAACGCCGTCCGCAGCTCTAGACGCTCCATCTCTACGCCGTAGGTTAGAGCACACCTCCACACGCGCTGTCTTGCTGCACGCTCCACCCACCTAGCACCCGATTGGTTGTTGTTGTTGTTGTTGTTGTTGTTGTTGTTTTGTTTAGTTGTTTTTGTTGATGTTGTTGTTGTCGTCCTCTCTCTAGGATCATATCATTACCCAGAACCCCCCTCTCCTCAAAGCCCTCAAAGAGACCCACTAGGCCACGCCCACTAGGCCACTCAACCAATGGGACAGCAGCAAGAGGTCATGGCGACTCTCCACCAATAGAAGCCAGAGACAGACACACAGACAGACAGACTGTAACGTTAAAACGCCCCGTGTGTGGCGAGCGCTCTGTCTATGCATGGCTCTGACTGGACCTGGCCCCGTTTATGTAACGGCTCCAAACGGAGGTCGATAGTCGTCGTCTTCTTCTTCTTCTTCTCTTCTCCTCCAGCTTTTCTTCTTCTCTTTCTCTTCTATCAGTCGGGAGGCGTTCAGAGGAGGAGGAGGAGGAGAGGAGGAGGAGGAGACGAGACTATTGAGCTCCTTTCTCCCCGATTGGACTGATGAACATGTTTTTGACTGTATACACACATTAACACACACACACACACACACACACACGCACACACACAGCCGTATGGCAGCGTGGTTCAGTGGATAGTGGGTCATTTTGTGGCTTTATGGGAGATCCCGTCATTAGAATCCGCTCATCCTTCCTGTTTCCCTTCTGATTTCTATTCTTTTAACCTCGCTCCCATTGGTCCAGCAGCGTCGCCCCCCCTCCCACACACACACACACACACACACTATCATCCCCTCACTAACCCCTCCCTTCCCACAGCTTCACAGAAAGACCCACTATCTGCTGGAGGACCAGTCTCAATAACGTTAGAGTCTCCTCAAAGCCAAAGACTCCTCCCTCCTCTTCCCTTCTTCTCTCAGACGGAGAGGAAACGCGGAACTATTGAGACGCGTCCCGCGAAGCATCCGAGCGCTCGGTCTCACCCCAGGACGCAGCTCCCTTCCCTTCTGTGGGTTCTTCCAACTACTTAAAGTCTGTTGAAGCAAAGTTCCCACTACGAGACTCTCAAAGTCGTCACTTCACACTGCGCCAACGTGTTGCTGACGTCGTCCAGACCCACGAAATAACGCGGTTTTCAACCTTTTACAGTGAATTTCTAGCGTAAAATCCTCCTCCAGGGTCTTTTTCTGCACCTTAATCCTCAGTAACCATGGAGACAGTTTTTATTAAGGTAGAAATCAGGAGAGATGCTAACAGCCGGACGTGGCTAACAGTGGTTAGCTCGGGGCAGCACGGTGAAGGCATTCAAAGGTCTTTTTTAACCACTAATGCTGCTGAAAATAACAGCAAACCTCTGCAGCAGCATGAGAAGAGTCCCTACACACACACACACACACACACACACACACACACACACACACACACACACACACACACACACACACACACACACACACACACAACAAAGCACCAATGGGCTCTTTCCACTGTAATGGACTTTACTATGAGAGGAGCTGGTGCAGGGGCCAGTAGGTAAGTCTTTAAAACACTCTTTAATAAACTCTGGCTTCACTAACTACGCTGTTGCTGCTTTGTTTTATGGTTAAAAATAAAAAAAGTCCAAACAAAATGAGCTTAAAGTGACCTGATGACATCACAAATGTCTTCAGTGTTTGGAAACTGTTGAAACACGGTGAAAAATGTCTTTAAATGTTTAGTTTTGTCCAAAAATATTCAGTTTAATGTGAAATCAAACAGAGAAAATCAGATATTTCCAGGTTTCAGAGGCTGAAAACAACATTTTCTGATGAAAACTAAAGAAAAAATGACTTCATAAATGAATTCATATGATTTTATATAAACAAAAATAACATTAAAACAAATATAGGCATCAATTAATAGATACAAATTTAAAAGAAAGTGCTTGAATGTGACTTACGCTAAAGCAGCTTTAACTAAAGTCACATTCAAACACTTTCCAAACATTTCCAGACTTTTCCACATCAAACCAAAGGAAGGAGCCCATTGCTGCTTTGTTGTGTGTAGGGACTCTTCTCATGCTGCTGCAGAGGTTTGCTGTTATTTTCAGCAGCATTAGTGGTTAAAAAAGACCTTTGAATGCCTTCACCGTGCTGCCCCGAGCTAACCACTGTTAGCCACGTCCGGCTGTTAGCATCTCTCCTGGATTTCTACCTAAATAAAAACTGTCTCCATGGTTACTGAGGATTAAAGTGCAGACAAAGACCCTGGAGGAGGATTTTACACCTGAACTTCACTTTAAAGCAAAGTTCCCACTCCGAGACTCTCAAAGTTGTGAGCTCGCTTCACGCTTCTCTAACTTGTCTTCACGCCGTCGTCGAGGCCGACCAACTGTGACGCTGTTTTAACACTTTCAGACCAAAGATTTGTGACGAGACGAGTTCAAACTTGAAGCTACTTGTAAATGTGCTCGTCTGCTCGGGCCGGACCAAATATTCAACTGTTCAGATATTCGTTTGTTAGCTTTTGGTTTATAGTTCTGTTTTTTTTAATAATACATTCCTTTAATAAAACAATGTTAGCTTCACAAAGACGAGCACGCAGACGGAAATCCACCTCACTGTCCGGAGCAATTACGTTAATTTGTTATTACAGTGAAACACGGCGGCGTCCGTCAGAGTCGCTTTCTACCCGCGTGGACTGATTCTGTAAAACATCACAACTGAAGTTATTTTCAGACGATTTAAAGATCAACATCGTCGTTTACGGACGTGCTAATAATTGCTGTTGATCGGTACGGATACGGTGAAACGACGCTGCATCATCTGCATAGAAACGAGTCTCTGCACTTCCGTTTCTAGTTGTGATGAAACGGAGAAAATACCGTTTCTCTCGTTCACTGCTTTGTTCTCGATGACGGCGCTCCCTCTCCTCGTTTACTCTCTAGCTCGCTCCGTCTCTTTGTCTTTCTCTGTCTCTCGTTGCGCCTCCGTCCAAAACTCGTTTCAGATCTGACGGTTTGTAAATGACTCGACCAGCAGACTTTGCTCAGAGCTGAAACAGGCGACGTGCCTTTCTTTGTAAAAACCAGCGGCTGGCGACGCGACGAGCTGAGGCGATGAAACATCAGCCGAGTTGAGACAAAACGGGTCCGTTCACGCCGCTGCAACGTTAGAAAACGGTTTCGTCTCGTCACAAATCTTCGGTCTGAACTGGGCTCTCGGGTCACGAACTCTGGGCGGTTTAAGGAAACTCGCCTAATAATGTCGGTACTTCCGAGTGTTTCTAACGATTCACGTAAAATCAAATAGTGCCAAATTTTGGCGTTCCTTCGAGACGCACAACAGCGTCTCTGCCCCAGTGACAAACGAGCTGGAGGTGTCGTAACGTGTTTGGGGGGGGGGGGGGGGGGTTAGCAAATAAGAAAATATCCTGAGTAAATAGGAAAAATAGGTTTGGAGTTATTTTTAAAACTGGAATGATATTTTTGTTATTACCGAGAAAACAAAGCGCCGCTGTGTGTCGGTAACGTGAACGCCATCCGACCCTAGAGCGCAATCTTAACGCTGTGAATTCAAACTAAATGTCACTATTTTGATAATAATTAATCAGTTTGAGTCATTTTTTATGTAAAAAATGCTCAAATTCTCTGATTCCAGCTTCTTCAATGTGAATATTTTCTCGTTTCTTTCTCATCTTTGAGTCGTTGACAAAACTTCTTGGGCTTTTGGGAAACGCTTATTGATTTTCTTTACGTCCAAAATAACGAATCGATAAGTCGAGCAAACGATCGTTTCCTGTCCGCCGGCGTCCTGCGCTCTCATTGGCTGTTGGAGTCTTGTTCCTCCGATCTTGGCGTTTTGTCGTCGAGCAGAAAATGGGGCCAAAGCGGCGTAGTGGGAACTTCCTCCTCGCGTAGAAGGGAGCGAGCGGCTGCGATGGGACTGTAGCTCAGCGCTGCGCATTAAAGCCATGCTAAGCATACTAGCTTAGCATTACTAGCTTAGCATACTAGCTAACCAAATGACACACAACATGGTACAGAGAGTTTAAAACACACACATCTGTCTTCACACTCAGTGACGATGCTTTTATCCGTTGTAGTTACACACTTTGAATATGTATTAACTGTTTTGTTGTTGTTGTTGTTGTTCACTTTTGTTTACATGTTTATGTTTTGTCTGTTGCTATGATGACGACATGCTGTCAGACCCGGACGATGGACAGATTTGGTACTAAACGATCCGTAGGGGTGGAACGGTTTGGCCGTCGTCTTTGAATCATTCCAGTGAGGAATATTTCGGCGTTTTGGGAGATTTTCAAAACCGTTTTTATGTCTGTCTGTAACATATGAAGCTAGGAGCTAATTAGCTTAGCGTAGCCTCGCTCAAAATAAATCTAAAACCCCTTTTAAAGCTTATAACCCACTGTAAAACTACAGCTTTTTATTGTTGCACGTTGCACAGATGTTTGTGTATCCTGGAGCTCTGGAAAGAGCCACATAAGCTTTTTCCCCCCTGTTTTATGCTAAGCTAAAGCTAAGCTAAGCTAATTGACTTCTGGCTCAGGCTCTATAATTGGTCGTGGCATTTTGGGAAATGCACTAATTTGCTTTCGCTATGAGAGAAAATAGAAAACACTCTCATGTATGATGCTAGCAGCTGATTAGCTTAGCCTATCATTAAAATAGAAGCATCAAAATTTGCCTAAACATCTTTTAAAGCTGTAAAACTGCAGCGTGTTGCTTTTATTTTTCAGTTTTTGCACAAATTAATAAACACAACGTGTTACTCAAGTGTTAGAGGTGTTTGTTTGTGTATTTTAGAGCTCTGAAGCTGCTTTTATGCTAAGCTAAGCTAATCACATCCTAAATCTAGCTCCATACTTAGTCTGGGCATTTTGGGAAATGCACTTATTTCCTTTCTAGATGAGAAAAACACTAAACCACTCTCATGTCTGTCTGTTAAGAATGATGCTATGTCCTGATTAGCTTAGCATCGCTAATCTGGAAGCACTTTCCTGACTCAAAATGCTCCGAAAACACCTTTAAAACCAGATTTTTTAAAGGTTTTTGTGTATTTAGGAGCTGTGAAAGCTGTTTTAATGCTAAGCTAATGGACTTCTAGCGTTGTATTTAACGCACAGACATGAGAAGTAAAATGTACATTTCCCAAAATGACAAACGGTTCCTTTTTTTAGTTGTGGCTCAATTTCACGAACTCGTGATATTTTTAAAGTACTTTGAGCTTTACCTCCGTGAACTTTCCGCACTGTGACGCACCTTTTTAGAAAGTGTTTCTCGCTCATCGTGAAGTCAACAGAAGAAAAGCGTCCGCGCCGCGAAACCTACTGTATCAAACCGTTTCACCCCCACGAGACGTTCCGCAGGAGATTCAGACCAAACGCACTAAAATCTGTTTGTAGCTGCGGTTTTTACTTTTCCCTCAAATCGGACAAATGCAGTTTGTTCCCGGTGAAGAACCGTCCGCACCGACAACTTTACATAGCTGTTGGTGTGGACGTCCTTAAAACTGCGCTGCTCCGGCTCCTCAAACATAATTTTTCATATTTTATCATTTTTACATTTTACATCATATCTCTGTACGACCGTTCATACTGTTACCACGGTTACCATAACAGCTCCATGTGTTCCCATAGCAACAGACGCGTGTTATCGTGGTTGCCATATCAGATTTGTATTGTTGTGTTTCTCTTTATGCAGACGACAGTATTGTGATTTTTAATGTTTACCCGCAAATTATTGAACTACGCAACTTTTTATACAACGAGCAATAGAGTTGGTATTATTATTATTATTATCATTATTATCATTATTCTTGGATCCCATTGGCTCTCCCAAGTGTCAGTATTGGAGGTGGAGGCCTCTGATTGGCCGATGAGTCGGAGACCGTCGGGTTCTCAAACAAACCTGAGGCTGGAGGCCCCAGTTTGGGTCGCGGAGCTGCAGCGATGGGTCGAATAATCGATTGGTTTAAAATATTAAGTTCATCTCCAGTTATTTACGTAATTAAATGACCAATAATGATTGTTTTTAATGAAAACAGCCGAACATTTGTGTGTTTCAAGCTTCTTAGATGTGAGAATTTGATGCTTTTCGTCATCAAACGTGAAAATAAAGTGAATTTTTGGATAAAAACAAACCGTTTAAAGAGCCGAGCGATGAGTTAATCATGATATATATCATATAATGTTTATATAAAGGTAATAAAGGTGATAAATCAGCAGAATCAACTCACAAACGTATTATTAATTCATTAAAACCCTGAATATAAGCTAAATAAAACACAATGAGTCCGTCCTTCACAGTGAAACTACGTCGTTTGTTCTGAGAGAGACGAGGAAATTAGAAAAATACAAAAACTGACCCAAAAAACTGCGACTTGACACGAACTTTAGTCGATATATTTGTCCACATTGGTCGCAACGAGACATACGTGAAGTTGTGTATCGTCCGACACCAGTGCATTAAAGAAATATACTTCTCTCCAGGCAGTTCATTAAATTAAATGTTGAATCTCTTGAACGATCAGAACAGCTCCATCTAGAGTCTCCAGATCGTCGTCCCAACAACAAAAAAGAAGTCCAGCAGTGGGGTTGCCAGGTTGGTCAGACCCGGCCCAGTAGCTCCAGGAGACCGGAGTCTGTTTGAGCCTGTTTGAACCCGTCCCCTCCAGAAAATCACAGCATCAAAACAAGGGTTAGAGGAGTTTGACTGACAGTTAGCGTTAGCCGTTAGCGTTAGCCGTTCCAGCTAAGTGCAGATGAAAGTGATGTTAGCATCCAGGAGCAGCGTAGCCATGTGGGCGTGCGTTTGAATGGCGTTCCTCTCCTTTCTCTCAGTCCATGGAGTGAATGCTCGGCCTATAGTGACTCTGGTTGTTGCCCGTCTCCGCTCACTCAGCTGCTGGGACAAAGAACGCCCCCTTCACTGAGGCTCCCAAGCAGCTGCAGGATCGGCTAACTCCATTTCACCCAGTGCCAGCCTACAGTAGCTGCACCCAACAACAGACAACCCTGGCAACCAGCCTACAGTAGCTGCACCCAACAACAGGCAATCCTGGCAACCATTTAAATTAAACAAATAAAATGACAATGGCCCAAAAAAAACATCAGCTCACAGAACTACAAACTTATTTTATTGACGAATCGATTAATCGACCGATCAGAGGAAACGTGCAGAGTAACGCCCGGGGCGTCCACAGAACCAGGACCAGGACCAGGACCAGGAGCAGGTTCTGGACTGAACCAGGAGCAGGTTCTGGACAGGTTCTGGTTCTGAGGGTCCGGCGGTCGACGCTCCTCTCAGCCGCAGTATTGTAGTTTAGAAGCAAAGACGCCACCTGGACCAGAGCGGCGCCACAGAGCCGAGTCGCTGTGACGACGTCTGCAGCTGTTCACTCACTGATACACTGCAGTTTAACTCACACACACACACACACACACACACACACACACACACACACACTCTGGTCCAGGCCTGTGTGTTGGTTCGTGTTGATGAGAATGAAGCGTGAATGAAGTTCAGGTGGAAACACGAAGGAAATCGAACGAACGAACGAGTGAAAAGTGCCGAATGTTCCAAACGTGTCCGGAGGTTTTTTATTGGTGGAGATTTTATTTTTGTTGTTTTGAATGAATCTGATTCGTCCTGATGATTAAATGCTCTGAGACAGACTCCAGGTGACTGGCCTCTTTACTCACACACACACACACACACACATGCAGACACACACGCACACAGACACATGCACACACGCAACCACACACACAGGCGCGCGCTCACACACACACACACATACAGACACACACACAGGCACGCACACACTCACACACACACACACATACACACACAGACACACAAACACAGGTCACACAGATTTGCATGCACACACACGCACACACATACACACACAGGTCACACACACACACACACACACACAGAAACACACAGACATACACACATACACATGCACACACACACACACACACACAGGTCACAC
>NC_139836.1:1263536-1268536 GCF_963691815.1 Echiichthys vipera | reverse complement strand
TCCCTCACACACCGTCCTTCACACACCGTCCCTCACACACTGTCCTTCACACACCGTCCCTCACACACTGTCATTCACACACCGTCCTTCACACACTGTCCTTCACACACTGTCCTTCACACACTGTCATTCACACACTGTCATTCACACACTGTCCTTCACACACTGTCCTGCACACACTGTCATTCACACACCGTCCTTCACACACTGTCCTTCACACACTGTCCTTCACACACTGTCATTCACACACTGTCCTGCACACACTCCGATTTCTTTTATGAAAAACAGGGTTTGAAACCTCTTGTTTATACTTAAAGCTGCAGATATTTGACCTGCATCTGAAACTTTGAAATCTCTTCCTCAGCCGATCTTCCTGAACGAGGTGCTGGTGAAGCTGCCGACGGACCCGTCCGGTGACGAGCCGCTGTTCCACATCTCTCACATCGACCGGGTTTACACGCTCCGGGCCGAGAGCATCAACGAGAGGTCACCGCACGCATCATGGACGCACCTGCTGGCTGTTTGGCTCCAGAACTGTACCTTATAAACCGTGTGTGTGTGTGTGTGTGTGTGTGTGTGTGTGTGTGTGTGTGTGTGTGTGTGTGTGTGTGTGTGTGTGTGTGTGTGTGTGTGTGTGTGTGTGTGTGTGTGTGTGTGTGTGTGTGTGTGTGTGTGTGTGTGTGTGTGTGTGTGTGTGTGTGTGTGTGTGCGCAGGACGGCGTGGGTTCAGAAGATCAAAGCAGCTTCAGAACTTTTCATTGAGACGGAGAAGAAGAAGAGAGAGAAGGCGTATTTAGGTATTTGTCCTTCAAGGCAAAACGTGTGTTAAAGTGTCCTCTAGGAGCATAAACGTGTGCTAAAGTGTCCTCTAGGAGCATAAACGTGTGTTAAAGTGTCCTCTAGGAGCATAAACGTGTGTTAAAGTGTCCTCTAGGAGCCTAAACAGGTGTTAAAGTGTCCTCTAGGAGCCTAAACAGGTGTTAAAGTGTCCTCTAGGAGCATAAACGTGTGCTAAATTTTCCTCTAGGAGCATAAACGTGTGTTAAAGTGTCCTCTAGGAGCATAAACGTGTGCTAAAGTGTCCTCTAGGAGCCTAAACATGTGTTAAAGTGTCCTCTAGGAGCATAAACGTGTGTTAAAGTGTCCTCTAGGAGCATAAACGTGTGTTAAAGTGAACTCTAGGAGCCTAAACGTGTGCTCAAGTGTCCTCTAGGAGCATAAACGTGTGTTAAAGTGTCATCTAGGAGCCTAAACAGGTGTTAAAGTGTCCTCTAGGAGCATAAACGTGTGTTAAAGTGTCCTCTAGGAGACTAAACGTGTGTTAAAGTGTCCTCTAGGAGCATAAACGTGTGTTAAAGTGTCCTCTAGGAGCATAAACGTGTGTTAAAGTGTCCTCTAGGAGCATAAACGTGTGCTAAAGTGTGTGTGTGTGTGTGTGTGTGTGTGTGTGTGTGTGTGTGTGTGTGTGTGTGTGTGTGTGTGTGTGTGTGTGTGTGTGTGTGTGTGTGTGTGTGTGTGTGTGTGTGTGTGTGTGTGTGTGTGTGTGTGTGTGTGTGTGTGTCAGTGCGTTCTCAGAGGGCGACAGGCATCGGGAGGCTGATGGTGAACATCGTGGAGGGAATCGAGCTCAAACCGTGTCGCTCTCACGGTACAAACTCTTTTTATTATTTATTATTTTATAGTTTTGTCCATTTGACCATAAACATAATTACGGCGTGTGTGTGTGTGTGTGTGTGTGTGTGTGTGTGTGTGTGTGTGTGTGTGTGTGTGTGTGTGTGTGTGTGTGTGTGTGTGTGTGTGTGTGTGTGTGTGTGTGTGTGTGTGTGTGTGTGTGTGTGTGTGTGTGTGTGTGTGTGTGTGTGTGTGTGTGTCCAGGGAAGAGTAACCCGTACTGTGAGGTGACCATGGGCTCCCAGTGCCACATCACTAAAACATTACAGGTATTTCTGTTTTTATCTTTATTATTAAAGATGAACGGGTGTGTGAGCTGAGTTTGACCCTTCTCTGTCTCCGTAGGACACGTTGAACCCGAAGTGGAACTCCAACTGTCAGTTTTTCATAAAGGACCTGGAACAGGACGTCCTGTGCGTCACCGTGTTTGAGCGGGACCAGTTCTCCCCGGACGGTCAGTCGCCATCGCCACGACGACGACACCAGGAAATACATAAACGGCTTTATTTCATATTTAATATTTCATATTTGTCCCCCCTCAGACTTCCTGGGAAGGACGGAGATCCGGTTGGCTGAAATCAAGAAGGACCAGGGCTCCAAAGGACCAATCACCAAGCGGCTGCTGCTCCACGAGGTTCCCACCGGAGAGATCGTCGTCCGGCTCGACCTGCAGCTGTTCGAAGAACCCTGAGGAACGAGAGCCCGGACCGGACCTCATGTGGACCGGACCGGAGCTAAGGAAGAGGATGTGGACCGGACCGGAGCTACGATAGGAGGATGTGGACCGGAGCTAAGATACGAGGATGTGGACCAGACTGGACCGGATCAGTGTATGTTTCATGAGGGCTGCACATCCAGAACATCCAGAACATCCAGAACATCCAGAACATCCAGAATACTCAGAATATTCTGGATGTTCTGGATGAAAGCAAAGACCCGGACGTTAAACCCCGGACCAGTTTTGTTTATTTTCAGTGGTTGAATCGAGCTTTTCCCGCTCCGTGTTTTGCAAAGACCCAAACAGAACCAGAGCTCCTGTAAACGTCTCCATCAGGTCACATTCGCATGCGTCGCGTCTTAAACTTAAACCTTCCTCTAAACCGACGCTGATCGGACGTTCAGACTTCCTCCGCGGCTCGTCCTCAGAGCGATCTGAGGGTGAAACACGGTGGAGGATCTTTCTCTCTCTCACGCTGCATCCAGTTCAAACGCTTTGGCGTCGCCGCGTGGAGCAGATTTCCCCCAAAGACGCTCGTGTGTGTGACAGCGTCTGCGTCTAAACGGGGCCTCATGGTGCGTTCCAGTCGTACTCCAAAATCGGGATTTCCGAGCTCCGACTCGTAACCTCTGACCTCGGAAAGCCCCAGAGTGGACATTTAAAGATGGCCGCCCCGGGTGTGAACCGTAAGTTTGAAATACGGAGAAGGAAAAAATCATCTACCTTCTGCGTATTTGTTTCCTCTTCATCCTCCGTGTTTGCAGGTTTGGTTTAATCCTAATTTTTCTCCCAATCTTTATTGAACATGTTAAAAAAATGAAATAAAATAAAATAAAATAAGGAAAAATAATCAAATTGGATCCTGAGCGATAAATAATAAAACAAAAACAAAGAGAAGAACGAGAGAGAAAGAAAGAAAACAAACACACAGAGATTCAGAAGAATCCAATGTTGATGACCTCCGTAGGGGCGGCCATCTTGTTTTACTTCCTACTTTTTTCCGACTTTGTGACTGAAGCGCTGATGACTCGGCTGTGACGTCACTCCCAGCTCCCGAGGTACCTGGAACGCACCGTGAGTGTGGTGCATGTGTGCGCGTAGACCGGCTGCGTCAAACTCCACAACCTTGACGTGATCTCGCCGGACAAATAGAATTACACCGCGGGCCAGATTAGGCCCATGGGCCTGAGTTTGACACCCTGTGGCGTGGACTTATGGAGGCGATGACGCAGACGCCAACGTGAGTCGGTCTCATCCGGAAGGTCGGCTGAAGACCCGACTGTGACGTCACCCTGGCTGTGACGCCGCCCTGACTGTGATGTCACCCCGGCTGTGATGTCACCCCGGCTGTGATGTCACCCCGACTGTGACGTCGCCCCGGCCGTGACGTCACCCCGGCCGTGACGCCACCCCGGCCGTGACGTCACCCCGGCCGTGATGTCACCCCGGCCGTGACGGCGCCCCGACTGTGATGTCGCCCCGGCTGTGACGTCGCCCCGGCTGTGACGTCACCCAGACTGTGACGACGCCCCGGCTGTGATGTCACCCTGACTGTGATGTCACCCTGACTGTGATGTCACCCCGACTGTGACGTCACCCCGGCTGTGACGTCACCCCGACTGTGACGTCACCCCGGCTGTGACGTCGCCCCGGCCGTGACGTCACCCCGGCCGTGACGTCACCCCGACTGTGACGTCACCCCGACTGTGATGTCACCCCGACTGTGACGTCACCCCGGCTGTGACGTCACCCCGGCCGTGACGTCACCCTGACTGTTCGGAGAACGCTCCAATGAGCCTGCTCCCATCCTTGGTTTTCCCGCCCTTTCCTCACGTGTTCTTGTCCGGAGCAGCTCCACCTCGCCGTCGCTCCACCTCAGTGAAGCTCCGCCCTCACGGCTCCTTTCAGACTTTAAAGAGAAATCAAGATCCAATGATGATGTTTCTGTTCCGGTCCGGTCTCCCTCCTCTTACGACGCTCTCACAGACACTCCAGACAATCCCCGACTCCTGTGCGTGTGTGTGTGTGTGTGTGTGTGTGTGTGTGGACAGGCTCATTAAAGGTACGGTTCAGTGTTGGTTGTACTCTGTGCAGCTCTCAGAGTCTCCGTGTGTAAAGGGACCTTTTGTTTTTTTGTTTTTTACTCTGTTTTGAACGTTCGCTGAACATTGTTGCGTTTGACACAAATGTACAGGTTTGATGCTAACGATGCTAACGATGCTAATGTCCCTCTCACCTTATGATAATAATAATAAATATAATAACATTACTGCTGGAACAGGGAGCAGGTGCAGCAGCTGAGGGGCTGTAAAGGAGTTAGCGTTTGCTCTGGCCCTGGTCGTCGCCCGTGGCCATGGCCCTGGTCGTTGCTGTGGTCTTGGTCGTGCCCGTGCCCGTGCCCGTGCCCGTGCCCGTGCCCGTGCCCGTGGCGGTCACTATGCACGACCCTGCCACCAACATGCTCGGTGCAGCAGAAAATGACTTTAGTGTGCGTCGTCTGGAGGACTGAAGCTGCAAAATCAGAAATAAATACATAAATTAATAAATTAATTAATAGGACATTAAATTTACCACAAATAATATTAAAAAATGAGATAAAAAGTGGCATAAA